>NW_015173179.1:414487-444667 GCF_001447785.1 Gekko japonicus | reverse complement strand
TCATCAGAGCTTGGAAGCTAAGCAGAGTTAGCCACAGTTTGGATGGGAGATGACCAGGGTTGGTATACAGACGAAGGCAATGGGAAACCACCTTTGTTCATCTCTTGCCTTGAAAACCCTGGTCCTGCAAACACCATGAGTCAGTTTTATTTATTTTTATTTATTTACTTGGGATTTATATCCCGCCCTATCCAAGCGGCCCAGGGCGGCGAACAAGCGGCGATGCCGGAGTAAAATACATTAAAACATTGAACACATACAATATACAACATACAATATAAATACCCTTAAAACATTAAATACATACAAACTAAAATGGTGCTTTACAGATCACTAAATCTGTTGCGACTTGAGGGCTCTTCAAAAGGGAATTAGATAAGCATATGGAGCAGAGGTCCATCAGTGGATATTAGCCACAAGGTATAGATAGGGGCTCTGGGGCAAGTGATGCTCTGTCTTCTTGGTGCTTGGGGGGGGGGAACAACAGTGGGAGGGGTTCTAGTGTCCTGGCCCCACTGCTGGACCTCCTGAGGGCACCTGGTATTTCTGGCCACTGTGTGACACAGAGTGTTGGACTGGATGGGCCTTTGGCCTGATCCAACATTGGCGTCTCTTATGTTCTTATGAGGGCACACAATTACTATGTCTTTGGGGAACGAGAAGTGGCTCAGTGCTCTCTTGTTCCATCTTAACACTTTGTTCGGTTTTATATTGGCCATCAGGATCTACTAAAAGTTTTTGACACAGTCTATTGGCTCCTTGGGTCACCTGATCCCTGCTGAGCTGGTTGTTGCAGTATCACCCTTTGGCCATCCAAAATGGTAGTATGGAAGGCCAGTGTAGAGCAGGCCAGGAGTCCCCAGCTCTGGCAAACTACCATAATGACATAGAAAACGAAGTGCCTGGGTAAAAGGGTTAGTAGTGTGGTGGCTTATGTTATAAAGATTTTATGTATGTTTCTGCCACAGGCCTATCACAACCTTTCACCATTGCTGTTATGTGTCAAGGCTCATGACCAGGGGTCATTTCGTAGAAAAAGAGCTAGGGGAACTCATTAGCATAACTCATTAGCATATGCCACACACCCTGACATCAGGGGCCTGGCGGTGGACCTGCAAGGCCGGCGGGAGTGCAAGGAAGCCCCGCGAAGGCCCTCCCTGGCCCCAGGCAGGCAGGGGTGGGGAGAGGCGGGGAGGAAGCAACTTACCCTCTCTCTTCTCCTGCCTCCTCCTGGCTGAATGAGGGCCGGAAGCGGGGCGGCCGGAAGCAGGGGGCGGGGCTTCGTCATGTGCCCCGCCCCCCTGCACCTCACCCGGGGGAACTGTGTTCCCCCGCGTTCCCCCCCGAAATGACCTCTGCTCATGACAAATATGAGGATGGGGTACAGCTGTATAAATGGGCATATGTTTGCAGTACAAAAAACGGCAGCCAGATTCAGTCCCAGAAATTCTCAGCTTCAAAGGTCTTAAGTAACAAGTGTCAGGGAAAGCCTTCCGTTCCCTGAAACCTTGAAGACCTTGTGCTTGTCAGAGTAGACAACAGGGACCCAGTGACTGTAGAAGTCAGCGTCAGATGCTCATAAATTTTATGGAACTAATTAGCTTTAACCTCTGTAGAGTGCTCGCAAGCATGACTACTACGAAGAATGAGCTAAGCAACCTACTTTTGAGAAATTAGGTCTTAGAAATCCTCAGCACCAACAAAATCATTTAACATTTTGGTGCTGCTGACTCTGAAGAAACCACTGGAGAGTGACTGGGGACTCTGGCAATGATACATGCACTCTGTGCCATCATGGTAGCTTGTTACAGCAAAGGGCCCCTGGCCTGTTCCCTGCTGCTCTTCAGCACCACCACTGCAGATGGCTATATAGTGGTATCACAGCTACCAGTTCAGCAAGGATCAGGTGACAGAAGAAGAAGAAAAGATTGGATTCATACCCCGCCCTTCACTACCCAAAGGAGTCTCAGAGCAGCTTACAACTCCTTTCCCTTCCCCTCCCCACAACAGACACTCCGTGAGGTAGGTGGGGCTGAGGGAGTTCTGACAGAAACTGCCCTTTTTCAAGAATAGCTGTGCCAGAACTATGGCTTGCCCAGGGTCATCCAGCAGCTGCAAGTGGAGGAGTGGGGAATCAAACCCGGTTCTCCCAGGTTAGAGTCCACACACTTAACCACTACACCAAACTGGCTTTTCCTGTCATACTCCAAACTGGCTCTTCTAATTAGCTTTGTAAAACATCTACCTCTTGTCTGGCTCTTCAGAATGAACAGGTGTTGCTCAGATACAGTCACAGCTTTTCGTAGGTAGCCTATGCCCACTGACCCAGTTGACTCGCCATTTGCACCCTGGCTGCTTAGTACCCACTTATCTTCTGATCGCCAAACCCTTGGCTCACATCTCTTTCCAAGGAGACAGGAACTCTTAATTTGCTAAGCAGGCATGCATGGATAAAAATTATTACCTTCATGCCCAAGAGGAAATGAGAGCTGATCTGGAGTTTCTCCTCTGCCTTTTATTCCCCAAATGATCACCATGAGTGGTAATAAGTTTGACAGTGTGGAGGAAGAAGAGACCCTACTGCCTTCACTGGTAGATTCAGTTGCTCCCCCCTATACCTCTAAGCTCATCCACATTTCAGCACTGGAGACGTCTGAATGGATTCTCTGTAGGTCTCTTAGCCTGTCCCAGTTTGAACCATGGAATCATTTTCAGCCTCTTACTACTGGGTGCTCCTTCTGAATACATTCCATTGATGTGTAATAATGATGTTTGCAACTCAATGACCCTGAAATACAGCTAGTCATAGTACGCCTTAGCCCCAAGCTCCAAAAGAAAGCCCCAAAGCTATAGCCTGTCCTACGAACAAATGCTTTTAGATGGTAGGTCAAATTATGTACTGTATTTCTGGTTTTCCCACAAGCAGCCATCTGTTCCACCCCAGCCTTTCCTGTCATGCTCCATTTTCTTGTCATACCCTTGTACCCACCCCTGTTACTTCACACCACACCATATAACTTAATCACCATGTTTCTTTAGACAGTATTATTTCCAGGCTGACTTGGATGACGCAGGCTGGCCCGGTTTTGTCAGATCTCAGAAACTAAGCAGGGTCGTCCTCGGTAGCATTTGGATGGGACATCCAGTATTTGCAGAAGCCAAAGACGGACCCTGGCATCTTCAGCAGGTGCTCCAGCCACCAAGCCACAGCTCTCCTTCTGTAGGAGTGCATATATGCAGTCTTGGTCACAGAATTTCAGCTTTCGTTTTTAAGAAAAACTTTCCAGACCATCTGGTTGTTGAAAGACATGCTTGAGATTTTGTGGGCAACAGATGCTGGCAGCTCGAGAGAGAGTCTCTGTGATTTGGGGGCAGGCCTGGAAGAGCTTCTTGTCTCTTCCCTTGACTAGGAGAAGCAGAATAAATTATGCAAAATGCTGCAAATTGCAGAATCACAGCACAGTCCTAAACAGAGTCACACCCTTCTAAGGTCGTTGACTTCAGTAGACTTAGAGGGGTGTGATTCTTATGGTCGCGCTGCTGTTAATCATGTGATGGGAAAAAAATCAATGCACATTTTCACATAATTCAGATTTTTTTGCCACAGCATTATGCACTTATTGGTTTACCTTGGTGTACAAACATCCCGATTGCCCATTGCAGCCTTGCAAACTGTCATGCTAAAATCTCAGAGGATTCCTTGGAAGAGTGGAAGAAGGGAATTACGTATGAAATTGTCACGTAGTCCTTTGTCATACATTGCCTTAAAACTCATCCATTTCAGATCTTGTAGGAATCTCTTCTTTGCTCAGTGTTGATGCCAGGAGGATCATGACAGGGCACAGGAGGTACAGTGGCCAGGGCCTGTGTCACTGAAAGCACTGAAATTCTGGGCATGATCCAAAAAGGGTCTTTGACAATTATGAAGAGTGTGCTTGAGGACATTCCAGTTCACAATAGCCTGTCTCAGCCTAGGTGAAGATTCGCATTCCCACCCGCGGGTACGTATTTCCAGTAGTCAAAATGTGGCGTCCCCCCATGAGGAAGCATTCCTTTAGATGGAAGGAAGGGACCGGCGAGGGAGTGGCAAGTTCTGCCTTGACTTACATTAGTTCATGGGAGAGCTAAGAGCTAGTGTGACTATGGTGGTTAAAGTGTTAGGGTACCAGGGCTCTTTTTGTAGAAAAAGCCCAGCAGGAACTCATTAGCATAATAGGCCACACCCAACAGCAGGAACTCAATGGCATATTAGGCCACACCCCTAACAACACAGCTCATTAGCACATTAAGCTGCACCCCCATGTTACCAGAAGTGTGGTTATCCAGCCACACCCACCTTTTGCTTGTTATTCTGTTTGTTGTCCAAACCCAGGGCTTTTTTGTAGCAGGAACTCCTTTGCATGTTAGGCCACACACCCCTAATGTAGCCAATCCTAATGAGTTTCTGCTGTTGGGTGTGGCCTGTTATGCTAATGAGTTCCTGCTGGGCATGGCCAACTTGGGAGCCAGCCGGAACTCCGTTCCTGTGCGTTCCTGCCCAAAAATAGCCCTGCGGTAGACCTTAGGGCAGTGGTGTCAAACATGTCAAACTCATTTGTTACGAGGACCTGATCTGACATAAATGTCACTTTGTCGGGCTGGGCCATGTGGCCATAAAATGTGATGCCAGGTACCAGAGATAGAAACTGTATAAAGGACAGCAACTGGCAAGCTCCGAGTTGGTGTATCCTTACTGCAAGGCCCTATGGGCTAGGAGGGGGGTGTAAAGGAAAACCCACACAGGCAGACTGGAGAGGGAGCAGTGCAGCGCTGGGCAAATGCTCCCACATTACTGCAGATGAGGTTGTTCTCCCATGCTGAAGCCACAATGGAGTGGCTCCGCCCACTCCCCCCAGCACTTCCTCCCTTGCATCAGTTGCTCGCGGGCCACATAAGAGCCCCGGACAGGCCAAATCCGGCCCCCAGGCCTTATGTTTGACACCCCTGCCTTAGGGGGGTTGAGTTCAACCCCCCACACCACCATAAAGCTCGCAGGGTGACTTTGGGTCAGTTACTCTCACCTAATCTATCTTATAAGGTTGCTTTAGAGATAAAATGGGAAGATAACCATGTATTCTACCCTGAGCTCCTTGGAAGAAGGGCAGAATAAAACCTTATAGAGCCTCTGTATGTTACAAGTGTATGTATTTCAGTTTCTCTCTATGTGATCAAGAGCCCTCAAACACACAGTATTCCTGATCACACAGATGTGCATAGGGTGCTTTCACACACTAAATAGCACACTTTCTATCCACTTTCCATGCACTTTGCAACTGGATTTTACTGGGCGAAATGGCAAAATCCACTCGCAAATGGTCGCCGAGGTGGATTGAAACTGTGTTTAGCATGTGTGAAAGCATAGTTTGGATGTGGAGTTTGTTGGAGGAGGATTTGTTACCCCACTCTTCACTGCCTGAAGGAGTCTCGGAGTGGTTCACAATCGCCCTCCCTTCCTTTCCCCACAAGAGACACCCTGTGAGGTAGGTGGGACTGAGAGAGCTCTGAGAGAACAGTGACTGACCCGAGGTCACCCAGCTGGCTTCATGTGGAGGAGTGAGGAATCGAACCCAGTTCTCCAAATTAGAGTCTGCCACTCTTACACACTACACTACACTGGGGTTTGTTGCCTTGGTTTCTTCTATACTATATACTATACCAGGGGAAAGTATATAGTATACTATATAGTATACTAGGGGTCACCCTGCTGACCCCAAAATACTCATTTCCTCGTCATTTCTCTTTACATGAACCACACCCATGATTCTTTTATTTCTTCACTTGGAATTTTCTCCATGAAATGCATGCATTGTTCAGGCATCAGCAAAAAAGCATTCTACAATGTGTAGATGGTGCATACAGTGGAAGTTCATTGTATTTATGCATGCAATTTAAATTGCATACATAAGCTATACAGAGTGCATGCATACACACTTACTAAACCAGCAGTGAAAAGCAGAGATCCGAAGCCCTTGACAAATATATAGAGACAAAATATGGAACATTCACTCATGCATTTATTCTATTGGACTTCTGAAAAAGGCTAATGAGCTCCCTCAGATGTGTGGGGGAGGCAACAGCATGTGAGCCTTTTGAAAAGTGTAAATACTGGCACAGAGTGTGTTAAATCCACTCAGACTCTAGGGGGAGCTGTGATTTTTCTTTCCTGTTGTTCGAAACTTGTTGAATGCCTCTAGTCTCCTTTTTCTACCTGCAAGTTTTTATATCCTGAGTTTCTGTCTGCTGTCAGAAGGCCTACAGTTAGTTAATGCTTCTTGCAGTGCTGTAATTGCATATACTTTATAGCATGCAACTTTGCATGGGTGGAACTAATTTATTTCCCCTTCTTTACTAACAAAAGGAAGATCAGGATATCAGTAGTCTTTCCCCTCAAATCTCGCTCAGGTGTTTTGTTGTATTCTACCTTGTTATGCCAATAAAGGTTGTTTGTGTGTGATATCAGTAGTCTTCAAATACACCAAGGAGACACGGTCTTTTTTGGAGGTTGTGAGGCAGACAGGAGGTGCATCTGACTCCCACTTAGGGTTTTTTGCTCTTGCATTGTACACTGGCTCCCCGCCCCCTTTTTGGTTCCCACTTAGGGTTGTCAACTCCAGGTTGAGAAATTCCTGGAGATTCTGGGTTGGAGTGAGATCTCAGCAGAATATGATGCCATAGAGTCATCCCCCACCACCACCACCACCAGCAGCAGCCAATTTCTCCAGAGGAGCTGATCTCTATAGTCTGGAGAGCAGTTGTAATTCTGGGAGAGTTCCAGGCCACACCATTTATATTGATAGCTCCTCTTAGGGCAGCTTCCACCTATCCAGATGGTTAATGAAATCATATGAAAACAAACATGGTGCTGCGGGTTTGTCCAAGGAGCTTCTTTCTTGTGAGTGCAGATGTTCCAGGGAAAAGATTAATGCTCCTTCCAGAGATTATTTTTGCACTTGCAATTATTTGCCCCAATATGCAACTAAGAAGAGACACGGGATAGCCAAAGGATTCTGAGGAATATAGATGAGCATTTCTATTGGGTCCTACTGCTGCCGCTCAGCACTGCAACAAGCCAAGAGGCAGGTCACTAAAGCTTAGCTTCTTGGACTGATAAACTAATGGGGGACTGGGACAGAGTTAAAGGAACCAGGATCCGGGTTTCGTTATCAAAATGGGCTCTGTAAACATGCCTGGCAGTTGCTCCTTGGACATTGCTACACAGCACACGGACCGTGGAGCACACAAGGAAGAAGGTGCAATTTGAAAAGTATTTGCCAAGGCATATACATGGCAAACATAGGGAAGAGATAGGGAGGTGAAACGAGACAGTGAGTGGGAGGGTCCTCGAACAGCAGAAAAGGCCTGAGACAAAGAATGAAGGCACAGATACCGCAGTACAGAAGAACCAGTGTGGTGTGGTGGTTAAGAGTGTCGGACGAGGATACTGGATATCCAGGTTCAAATCCCTGCTCTGCCACACCCTCTCATTCTAACCTATCTCCCAGGGTCATTGTGAGGATAAGATAGAGAGGAAGATAATATTATTAATAATAATCAGGGCTCTAGTCGGGGGGGAGCTCTCAGGTACGGAGCTCCGGAAGAGAACCTCTAGGGGGCGGGGCGGTCACATGGTGAAGCCCCGCCCCCTTCTTTACCCCGCCCTCTGCTTCGATCCTCATTCCGTTTGGGAATGAGGATGAAGCAGGAGGGTAAGTAGCCGGGCCTTCTGACACACTTCCGGTGATGTCAGGGGGTGTGGCCTTCTGTCACTTCCGGTGATGTCAGGGGGCGTGGCATATGCAAATAAGTTATGCTAATGAGTTATGCTAATGAGCTCCGGCAGCTCTTTTTCTACAACAAGACCCCTGATAATAATAATCTTTCAATTTATTAATCGCTCAGTCCCGCAGAGCTTGCTGGCTCTGAGCGATTTACAGTTACTCATTCACGCGGGACTAACAATGATTTATGGGGGTAAGGGAGGACAACATATATCTTTTAATCACACACATTCACAGATGGGGTATAAATGAAGTAAATATATGTTTTGCTCATCAGGTTAGGATTTAAATATGATACTGGCAAGGCGTCAAGGTCAGAATTTGTGTGTGTGCGCACATGTGTGCCCGGAACTCATGGCAACTTCTGGTGACTGACCCCTACTGCGGGGTCTGGAGAATATTCAGAGAGGTGGCTGAATAAAGCCTGCCCCTGCCTCCCACCTCTGGTATTCCAAGGAGGTCTTCTTCCCCTGCCTTCCACCTCCGGTATTCCAAGGATGTCTTCTACCCAAGTACTTGCCAGAGTCGACCCTGCTTAGCTTCCAAAATCTGAGCAGATCGGGCTTGCCCGGGATATCCAGGTCAGGACATGGCCAGAATTATGAAAAGCAGCTGGAAAGAGCCGGGGGTGGAACCAAGGTCAGGGTGGAGGCACAATCCAGAGGTCAGAAACTGAGAGAATACTAGGGTGGTGTCAGCTATGCTGCCATGGGGGTTGGGGAGTTCATTCTGTGTCTTGTTACTTGCTATTGCATTCCTATCCCTGCTGTTCTGCTTTTGCTGAAACGCTTATCTCCACAGATGTGCAGGAGGAGTTTGTGTTGTCTGGAGCTCTCCTCTCTACCGTGAGAGACTCCTAACTCCCAGCTTTAGTCACCTAACGGTTTCCTAAGTTATCCCGCGCGTGGGAGGGGACCTAATTGGCCCATGCCAGGGTAGGGTGCATACGAATACCCTATATCCCATTAGGCTCTATGGGTCGCCGCCATTCTTAACAGTGCCTATGTTACTGCATCTATAGCTTTGCAATAAAAGTATAACCGTTCCTGAATGTGTGTACTTCGTTGTTAGCTGTGGGCTCTGACAGGTGGTCATCAACACGGAAGATGATCCCTCAAACAAGAGGGATGACAAATGCGCAAATTTGCATGTGCTAATTTACATTCACAAATGCTAATTTAACATAAGTTACTATATGGAAGACTGTAGCTCACTATAATGCCAGCTCTGTGCTAACTATTGCAGGGGTACTTTCCTGCCCACCGCTCTCCCTTTCTGATGGCTCTTCATCGTTAATTCACCCCAAACCAGGGTTAGCTTTAGCTGCCCTGGTGGTTGTGCATAGCCCTTGGACAGCTCAGAAATCTAGCTTCCTCCACTGCCACTGCAGCTGATTTCACTGGAAAAAGCAGATTCTATACACTTCAGAAGACAGCTTTTGGAAAGGAAGACTGCACTGAGATCTGAGATGACTGAGAATACCAGAGGTTAAAAAACAAGACTATGCAAAAGAATGAGGTGTAGTCAAAAGAGAAGCAACTGTCAATGAGTAGGAGAGCAGTAGGAACCAGCAGCAAGGACTACTGACCAGACAAGGGCTTCAAGGTTTCTCTGGGAAACTCAGGATTGGGAGGTGGAGCTCGGTGGTAGAACATCTGCTTTGCTTGAAGAATTCCCCATCACCACAGTTCCTGACAGAAGAAAGCAAAGGAACCTGCTCATCCCATGTCTTGTTGAAGCTGGGCTGCTACCTGTGCAAAGCAGGTGTGCGTGCTTAGTTAGCACACCAGAGATCCAGAGCTTGCATAGGTGCTGCAGTTGGCATGCTCACAAAGCATGCATAGCTGCTTTGCCCAGGCTGCCATCCAGTTCCAACAAGCTGCTGTGCAAAGCTGGACAGGCAAGTTCTTTTCCCTCGCCACTGTCACATGGAGATCAGGCCCCGGTTCTGCATTTCACAAATAGGAAGAGGCCATTCTTTTGAGTTGCAAAATCACATGTTGAGAACTTGGCACTGGCTCCTCCGAACAAGAAAAACAAGGATCCTCCCAGAAACTTAGGCAACAGAGTGGGGAGGAGCTTCAGCGTGGGCTCTTCCCACACGGAACAGGGCATTTCATGCTACTTGAGAGCAGCGCACCAAGGAGGCACATTACCCTCCCTTGACAGTGCTATAATATGAGAAGGGACCCATAGAATGAGTAATGTGTGTAAAGTGCCATCAAGTTGCAGCTGACATACGGTGACCCCCAGGGCCCAGCCTAGCAATCCTAAATGGAGCTCACTGACACCCAAGATCCCATGAGCCAAGGACTGCAGACCTTCAGGTGTTGGAGGCTCTCTGAGGGTCCTATAAGGTTGGCAAAATCAGAGAATCACAGAGTTGGAAGGGGCTGTACAGGCCCTCTAGTCCAACCCTCTGCTCCATGCAGGATCAGTCTAGAGTATCCCTGATCCAGCTGCTGCTTAAAGGCTGCCAGTGAGGGAGGGCTCACCACCTCCCTAGGCAGCTGATTCCACTGCTGCACAACTTCAGAGAGGCAGAGGCTTAATCCTCATGCACCATGGCCCTAATCCAAATTAGACATTAGAGAGCCAGTTTGGTGTAGTGGTTAAGTGCGCAGACTCTAATCTGGGAGAACCGGGTTTGATTCCCCACTCCTCTACTTGCACCTGCTGATGTGACCTTGGGTCAGTCACAAGCTCTGGCACAGCTGTCCTTGAAAAAGAGCAGTTTGTGTCAGAGTTCTCTCAGCCCCACCCACCTCACAGGGTTTCTGTGGTGGGGAGGGGAAGGGAAAGGAGCTTGTAAGCCCCTCTGAGACTCCAAGTGAAGGGCGGGGTATAAATCCAATCTCTTCTCTACTTCTTCTTCTAAATTCTGAGCATGAAATTGCCAGTCTGCATCTGTGACCCCAAAACACTGTGAGGACATGAGAACTTTGTAATGTGTGAATTGGCAGAGTCTTTCTCTTTCTACATCTGCATTATCCACCAGAAGTGCCTTTTACAATTTGATCTCACCTCTAGGTTAGGAAACCTTGGACTGAGCATCTCATTCAAAAAGACCGAGAGCCTTCTTTCCTCCTTTGAAAAGTTCTGACCCCGTAGTGAGATGCAGAACTTGTCTAGCACATGACACCTGGCAGTGGGTGCTGAGGAGAAGATCAAATGCACTGGATTGGTACATCTGATCCCCCATATATGAGCCAGGTGTTTGTACTTTCTCAGGTTTTGGGCCAAGCCATTTGTGATTCTCAAAGAAATGCATCTTGGTGTTAAGGCAGGATGGAAGGTGCAGAATAATTTGCCATGTTATGAGAATGTGTAGAAGCATAAATCCATGCTGCTTGTTGAGGCATAACCTACTTGCCCGGGGGATGCAAGCACACTCCGTTTTTAATTTATTTTTTGTTAATGAACACATATTTAATATGCTGGTGAAGCTTACAAGTGGCAATGCTTATTTTCACTTCCATTTTTTCCCTGCCTAATACCAGTTTTTAAGAATTATTTGACGGAGCTCCCGGCAGGCATGTATAACACACACCAATATTAAAAAGAGGACTGCTGACAAATGCGTATGTCTTTATCTGGTCCGGTACAAGGTAGCTTGGAAGAAATCTGTTTTTATTACCTAGATGTAATTCCAAGGTTGTTGCGATAACTATGAAAATCTTATTCTAGGCCACCGCATACAGGGGACAATAAATGTCAAGACACCTATCAGCGTAAATTACCACAGCAGTGCAGAATGCGCATTGAAGTTGTGCATTTTTAGCCATGGGATGTGGCAGGTTGTAATGGCGCAGGATAAACTCCTTTGAAAGCACAGTAATGCCCTTGAACTCAGACGCCAGCCTATAGGTTACTGGCACAGCATGGAACCATCAAGACTTCCTGTCCTTTTGAAAACTGCAGCTCAGGGGAAGCCAATGTTTGAAGTTGTTCACCACATGTATATGCATAGGAAAAACATCAATGGTGAAGCTATCTGGGATGACATTACAAAGCCCATCCAACCCCCTGCTTCAGTACCTATAAACTGGCCACCAGCTGCGATCTGGGAGGGAGAAGGCATTTCCCTGGCATTATAGCAACAGTCTTTACGCCTTCCTCTGAAGTCCCCCACATCGATCATTGTCAGCATTAAGTCTTTTGTTGAGTAGCTCCATCCATATTTCTGTACCCTAACCCTTTAAAATAACCTGGGATTCTCTCCCACCGCCCATCTTGCCTCAGGGCCAACAGGTTCCTGAGGTTTTTGTACTGCTTCAAAACCTCTAAGGCCAGAAATTTTAATGGAGTAATTTTTAAAGAATGAACATGGGCCCTGTGGTTCTGTGATCTGCTCTTTGAAAAAGCAGTTGAGGCAACTTTGCATACATTAGGGAAGATTACTCCCATTGATTTCAGTGAAGTTCTCTGTACACTGCCAGAGATGCAGATATGGCTTAATTTGACTCTCTATCCCAAAATGTAGCAGATATTTCTTATTTACTGTTTTGCCTCTTGAGGACCTTCTGTAACAGAGTACTCTCAACAGGGCATAGCTATTTCTAACTCTAATTAACATACATCTGCTGCATTTTCTAGTTTCTTTGTTCTGAAACATGGGAAATTTGGCTAGATGTACATAAACTCTCACAATGGAAGTTCTATATAACTTTAAAAGCTTGCCTTGATTGTGCTTCTGGTGTGCCATGGCCCAGTTTGCTTATACTCAGGCTTCAAACTAAGGAGTTCCATTTGTTTGTTTGTTTCTTTGTTTGTTTCATTAGACTTATAGCCCGCCCTCCTCATACTGTGGGTAACAACATATATGTATCTGCAGTAAATGCCATTTGCCACTATTAACTTGTTCCTCACTATGGTACATCTGCTGCTCAGATTCTGTTTCCTGTCACCAATTTCCTTAGTCCAGGCCTCCACATCATTGAGGTAATAACTCAGGGTACCTTTTTTTCTGTCATGTGCTTGCCTTTCAGGGGGTCCCATGGGAGTTATCTGGAATTAATTAATTATCATATGGCATTGTGTGTAGTACAGCCAGGAGATCCTAAGATTGTCTGGCAGCCAAACGTTCTAGCTGTTTAGCGTTATGTGCCACTAGCTAGTTATCGGAGAGACTTAAGAGCAGTGTTTCAAAGCAACTAGAGTCGCCAACATCCAGGTCATGGCTGGAGGTCTCCCAGAATTACAACTGGTCTCCAGACAACAGAGCTCAGTTCCCCTGGAGAAAATGGCTGCTTTGGGAGTGGGATTGTCTGGCATTATACCCTGCTGAGGTCCCTCCCCTCCCCAAATCCCACCCTCCCCAGGCTCCACCCCCAAATCTCTAGGAATTTCCCAACCCAGAACTGGCAACCTTAAGCGACACATACGTTTATTAAATCAATATGCAGCAATGGCAGCACTCTGAAATATACATACTTAACATTGAGTAATGGCTTCTTTTATTCTAAAGTCCTACAAACTGGAGGACACCAAAACCTTTACTATGTGGAAATCTCTTGCCTAAACAGCTGAATAGGAGGACAATTCCAGTCTTGGGGAATTGAAAATCTCTCTCTCAAAAAAAAAAAGAAGGCCAAGCAAAAGAACCTGGCTAGCATGTTTACCTTCAATTAAGAGTCAGGTTTTTTTGGCGTACTAAAATCACAGTGAGATGTTTTCTCTTTTGCCGTACCACTTTTGCTTAGAGAGCGTTTCCTCCAAAAACAACCACCCAGCCCAATTCATGACAGTTTTAAAGGCTTGAGATCTACCAAGCTCCCCGGTGTGATAAAAACCAAGCGCTACCATATGGGGCCACATTCGAAGAGAACTTCAGCAGGGGAAGCTAATGAGGTAAAAGCATCACATGCTGATGTTACCACATCAAAATTCTACAAGTGGATTGTCTCTATGTGAGGGATTTCATAAGTTAATGGCTTGGTGCTATCCCCTGTCAAACATGCTTTTTTCAAAACAACTTCAAAATATGAAGCCCTCCAGAGGAAAAAAACGTGCACATTCATATGTTGTAAATATATGTGTTTTAATGTCATTTACGTTACACACTGATTGTGTAATTATCCTACTTACAGGATAGAAAGTTGTGAGGGGGTTGGTTTCACCTTTAGTTTTCAGGTAAGAAACCTTGTGCAGGCCGCAAAGATACAGCAGCTGGAGGATATAATGAGTCTTGTTTGTTAGAAATTTAAAATGATTTTTTTTTAAGTCCTGTATACACTCTATTTCCATTTAGTTCTTCTTCTGTGAGACTTGTTATATTAGCAGATCTACCTGCTAAAGCTGCAGTTCCCACCTCAGCAGGTGTATGCAAAAGTGTAAGTAATTATATGTTTGAAATATAGCTTTCCAAGGCACCTCTTACAGTTCATTCCTTTTCCCTGCTTGCTGAACAGTATAATCTAGATGACATGGGCTGGGTAATCTGCATGATACAGACTGTGGGGCACCATGTATCCTGCCTCACTGGTTAGATGTGAGGGTGATACAGGAGGCACACTGAGGTTTGGCCTCAACTAGCTTTATTGCTAGGGAGTAGGAGTGGAGATAAAGTCTTCCCCTCCTCAACACGTGCACTGACAGTACACATGAACCATTAGAAGAAGAGAAGAGATTGGATTTATACCCTGCCCTTCACTTCCAGAAGGAGCCTCAGAGCAATTTACAATCTCCTTTCCTTTCCCCTCCCCACAACATACACCAGGCCCATAGCTAGGACCTTTTTAGTGGCCCCCCCTGGGAAAAGTGGGGGGGGGGCACAAGCATCGTTCTTACCTTAAAGTGGGGGAGTCTAGCCCTGTCCCGGGATGTCCTGTGGTGCGCGCGCTTTGTGTGCGCGCCGACACAATGACACCACCTGAAGACAAGAGGCTGGCGGTGGCGGCGCTGGAGGCCGAGGCGGCGTCAGAGGGGCATGAAGGATGCGGCGGCCTCCCCGTCCCTCCTCCTCCCCTTCCTTGCCGTGCCTGGGCGGGTTTGTGGACGGCCCTGCAGGTGGGCTGTGGCTGTTCCCGGTGGGCTGGGGGAGGTAGAGGAGCGGGGCTGCCAGGTGTGGGCGGCGCTGAAGGCCAACACGCTCCTCTGCCTGCCCACCAGCCTGGGCAAGACGCTGGTGGCTGCCGTGGTCCTCCACAACTTCTACCGCCGGCGCCCGGTAATAAGACCATCGATTGGGGGGGAGGGGGCCGGGGGCGCAGAGGATCAGGGGAGGGGCCAGCAAAACCCACGGGGGGGCAGGTCCCATGGGCCCCGCATGAGCTACAAGCCTGACAGACACCCTGTGAGGTAGGTGGGGCTGAGAGAGTTCCCATGTGGAGCAGTGGGGGATCAAACCCAGTTCTCCCAGATTAGAGTCTGCACTCCTAACCACTAAACCAAACTGGCTTTCATTAATTACATATTGATTGTGTCAATTTATGTTGAGGGTTGCCAGCTCTGAGCTGAGAAACCCCTGGAGATTTGGGGTTGAAACCTAGGGAGGATGGGATATAGGGAGGGGAAGGACCTCAGTGAGGTATGTGTGTGTAAAGTGCCTTCGAGTTGTAGCCGAGGTATGGTGACTATATATGAACATAAGAGAAGCCAATGTTCGATCAGACCAATGGCCCATCTAGTCCAACACTCTGTCACACAGTGGCCAAAAATACCAGGGTCATCAGGAGGTCCACCAGTGGGGCCAGGACACTAGAAGCCTTCCCAATGTTGCCCACCCACCCCCCAAGCACCAAGAACACAGTGCATCACTTGTCTGAGAGTTCCTATCTATGCCTTGTGGCTAATAGCCATTGATGGACCTCTGCTCCATATATTTATCTCAACATGGTTTTCAAGGCAAGAGACTAGCAGGTGGTTTGCCATTGTCTTGCTCTGCATAGCAACCTTGGAACTTGGTGGTAAGTGGTAAGTCTGGGAGATCCCCAGGCCTTACCTGGCGGTTGCCAGACTTAAAGCTTCAGCCCACCCTGCTGTTGTTCCTGTTGCCACGGGGCGGGGAACAAGATGAAGTAAACCCAGCAAGGACAGAAAGCTTTCCTGACCTTTTCTAACCCAGGTCCATTCTGCATCTAGCATTCATTCCATTGTTTTACCAAACCCACACTGGAACAGGAAAAGATGTGGCTCAAAACCACATCCAGATACCCCGGGCCAATGCTATACTGACTGCAGAGTCACCCCGGAACAGCCATAAAACGGCCATAAATCTATGCAGAACGTACCATAAAACCGAGAGATCAAAGGAAGTGAGTGAAACCGGCATGCAGTGTGGAGGCTTCCATAAAATCCGACAATCAAAGAAAGTGAAAGTGGCCGGCAATATAGAGGAGAATTTCTGTTCCAACGTGAGTTTGGTAAAACACTGGAGCAAATGCTAGATGCAGAATGGGCCCCAGTATAGGAGTATATAACTTTCAGTATATAACTTTCAAACTCTCTTGACTGTTTATGGATGAATTCATGAATAAGACCCGAATAAGGAATGAATAGGGAACTAGGAATAAGGAACCAACTTCAGCCTCGTTCCCAGGATGACTTCTAGAAGGTTCTCTGAAAGCTGCACAAGCAGGCTGCAGATTTCGACGCCACGATTCATCTGTTCCCAGAATTCAGCAGCAACCTCTTTTTGAAGGTAAAAAGTGGTTAACATATTTTGCGTTAAAACACTGCTTGAACTTAAATGAGTGAGATGCCTCTCTGCCACCCCATTCTGTTTGCTTGCGGAGAATTAGAAGCAACAATAAATGTCAAAATGCTGAACTGTGTTTTGTTAACCATCAAAGGACCTTTTAGGAATAAAAATTCCTGAAGATATGAAGATGTAGCTTTTGAAAGCAATTGCACGTGGGGGCATAGAATCACACACAATAGAGAATCATTTTCCTGTGAATAGTAGCAGAATTTTAACTAGCTCCATTTTTTCCTGTGCTCAGCTTTGCTCCAGATAGATACTTGATCTTGTATCACATAACCACCAGACTGTGTTTTCTGTCAATGTAAACCTAAAGGGATGGGGGGGGGGGTAGTAGCAAAACTCCTCAATAGGGCTCACACTTGTGAAGATTTTTGAATTAGCTCTGATAGTCCACGTTGTGCGTTTGAATAAAATGGGAGGGTAGGCTCCCCTGTCAAGCCTTGTTTTCACACCCTAAATGGTGTGAAAAGGGAAAAAATGGTAGCAGAAGTGCTAATGCGTTTTGTTTGAAGTGTGGATATGAGAATGAATATGGGAACTGAAGCACAGCAGCATTGAGAGGCGGGCAAGCAAGTTTCTTGGCCTTATTCTTCCCCTTTAGTGAAAAATATTGATAATTGTTCCCCAAACATAACAACACTGATTTCATGTATCTGACACAGATTAGAGGTTATGTATTCTTTGTACCAGTTTTTGTAAATGCCACTCACGAAACATGTTACCCAGAATAGCTGAGAGGAAATCTGTCATTCTGTGATTCACTCATGGCGCCTTGCCAATAATTGAGGGAGCGCAATTACCACCAATTTCCCCCCCATTTAATTAGTGTGAAAAAAAAACTTTATCTAAAAGGACCATGTGGATCCCTTTTCATGGAAAGGAAGTTTCTGCCATGGATACTCCAGAGTGGGAAAATATCCAAGTTGTTTAATGATTAAGCTGAACTGATAATTTAAGGAGATGTTCTAGTCAAGATGGCTTCCGTGCACTGTGGGTTTCTAGTTAGGATACTGGGACAGGAGGCGTGACAGATTGAGTCAGTCCGTGGCACTTGCTTTCAGATATCCACCACTAAAATTGCTGCCGTAAAGCTATACTAAAGATTTGTGCTGTTGTAAAGCTGGGAAGAGACAGGGGCTTTTTTTAAGGAGTGCTTTCAGTGCTATGATAGAAAGCCCTGTGTAGACAGCACATCCAGGGGAAATGAATGCATGGAGGAGGGGAAGGGTCAGGACTGAATCAACCAGCCCTGCCTCCAACCTCCACAAATGTATCAGACCTTCCACAAAGAGCCTGTTGAGAAGGGCAGAGGAATGTATAGCGCACGGCAGACACCAGCAGGCACAGTCCCCAACCTTTCCTCACTTCCATTCTTTATGAAAATGTCATCCGCACAGGGCCAGAGGCTTTGTTGTCCTTTGTGTTACACACACTTTGCTCCCCCCCAACACAATTACTGGGGGGGGGGAGAGGTTTTGTGGATTTATGAAACTGTACAAAAATTGGGGGGGGGGAACCTTGCAAAGTCTATTCACCAAGGTCAATAGAAGCAAAGTGCCTCTCTCATATCGCCTTCTAAAAGGTTATTAAAGATATATGAGCCTCACTGATGGATGAAAATATCAAAATTGTCAGAGGACTCCCACGACGAGTAAAGCCGAACATTTCTCTGATTACGAGGAATCTGAAAACAGGATTTGTTTACTTCTGCTGTATGAAAACTTGCAACCTGAAGCTGGTCTCCTGCACAATAGCAGCTAGCTGTCAAACAGAGAAAGAAACCTAGCCACATACACAATGGAACAGAAGCCTTTAGGAGTTCCCCCTTCATACGCTGAAATCAGTTTCGGACTGAGGTGGGCTGGCAGCCTGGAAACTATCTATAGTAGCATAATGCTCTTAGTATACTGTATTTACTAGTATACTAAGTAAGTCGATTGTAGATCAAATCAAGCCTGAACTCTCCCTAGAAGCTAAGATGACTATACTGAGGCTATCATACTTTGGGGAGGGAAGGCAGCCTGGTATAGACCGATCCCATCAGATCTTGGAAGATAAGTTAGGTTGGTACTTGAATGGGAGATTACCAAGGACAGTTCTGCAGGGGAAGGCAATGGCAAACCACCTCTGCTTCTCCCTTGCCTTGAAAACCCCTTGCTGGGGGGTCCATAAGTCAGCTGTGACTTGATGACACTTTACACACACACACACACATCATACTTTGGTCACATGACGAGAAGACAAGAGTCACTGGAAAAGACAATAATGCTAGGAAAAGTTGAAGGCAGCAGGGAAAGTGGAAGACCCAACATGAGATGGGTTGACTCAATCAAGGAAGCCATGGCCCTCAGTTTGCAAGACCTCCACAAGGCTGTTAACAATAGGGTGTTTTGAGGGCCATTCATTCTTAAGGTCACCATAAGTCGCAGTTGACTTGACGGCACTCAGCACACACAATTATAACAGTTACACTCCATAATAATGTTCATTATTTTTAATCCGTCTATCATAAAAATAGGCAAAGTGAAGTAATTAGGGATGTTTAATTTTCATTTTAAATCCCATGAGAAAATTAATCAGATGTAATGGTCTTATAGCCATTTGTTCTACAATAATGTGTATATTTCAGGCTGTATACACAATGTTAGAGGTTCAACTGTGATAGATAAAAATATTCCAATGTAAAGTCTCCACCCCCACCCCCCTTTCTAACTAGAAAGGATAACTGTTAGCCACAGAGAGGTGGGTCTTTGACTGTTTGCTGAGAAATTGCACTGAACGCTTTTTAGTATGGATCACTTCATCTCCTGGTTTAGTAAAACAGACTAGAATCTGTGCTCCCAAAACCAATTCCAGGCATTTGTGTCTTATACAGGAAATGCAACTGTTTACACTCTCTCTTCAGTTTACGAAAAGATCAGACCCCCTACTAGGAAAAATACCCTCACGTTTACCGGAACACATGCACTCACTAAAGTGAAACATAATGAGTCACTTTTCACAGGTTGTTACTTGTATTTACTGAAAGGAAGATGACCCTGAATGTAAGTCAATCCACCTAAAAAGGTTATACACAAAAAGGTTTTTTATTACTGCACATAACAATACCCTGCATGTGGATTTAAGGTGGTCCCTTCTTTTTCCTGATGGCATATGTGGAAAGAACAACCTAGTCTTCTCTTCAGGTTAAGTAGGTACATTCTAATTCTAGTTACATTCTAAGAGGAATGAGATAAGTAGATACATTCTAAGGAACATGAGGGCCAAACTAAACAGAATAGAGTACCCAAGGCCACCACGAACCTGACTTGGACCATGGTGTAGAGGTCTTTGTCCCCACCCTGTGCCTTTTTAAGTGCCAAAACATTCACACAGGGGAATCTCCTTAGAGCCATCCAGTGCCACAGAAAAGCAGATGACCCTGGCCAGAGGAGAACAATAGGCAGATAGGCCATGAGTCTTATTTAAGCCACAGAGCCCAAATGAGAGTGGACCTTTTGGCAGGCAGGAAGACAAGGATAGTCTCCTGGGGTGCAGAATAAAACATAACAGCTTGTTGAAGAAGGAGCCATCTTACACGCATTCAGGGGGGGAAGCAGTCCATCATACTTCAAGTAAACAGCCTTAAGCACATAGCCCTGAGGAAGCAATGAATGATTCCTGCATATGGAAATCAAGGTAATGAATGTGACTTAAAGATTTGAAGTGTTTGTCTCTTAGTAACTTCTAGGGATGTACTTTCAGCATTTCCGAGCCAAATTAATACCTGAATCATGGCTTTTCGGCATGATCCAGGCATTAGTTAAGCCAATTTGGTTTACCAATAGGAGAATCCCAAATTAATTCGGGAATCCTGAATTTTCCGGCTCCATTATATCCTATGGGGCCATTATAGTCGATGGCAAATCTAGGGTATATTCAGTGGGCGTGGGGGGGGGGGGTTTGAGGTAGAGACACCAAATTTGCAGTGTAGCTGCCGGAGCCTCTTCCCCCCCCCCCAAGAAAACCCCAAGTTTCAACAAGATTGCACCAAGGGTGCAATTATGTGGGCACCCAAAGAGTGTGCCCCCATCCTCCATTGTTTCCAATGGGGGGAAATAGCAAGGCAATACAAGCCCAGCAGAATGTTCGGTCTGTTCTGTTGACTCATGCCGTGTTTACTTTTAATTTACTTATTAAATTTCTTTTAACTTTAAATGCTGTCAGTTTGATTTCTATGAACCCCATTTAGCCGCATTCAGTCCATGTTTACCAAGATTGGAAAATGAGAGAGGATTATAGTCTTTAAGTGACCTAAAGGAGAGAGGATCCCTAAGTGCAAAACCTGGGACTGAAGTAAACCTCTTAGAATTGGTTTGAAAGTAGGTGAAAGGCACTTCTGTAATGAAAGAGACTTGGAGGGGGATCTAGAGGCAGTGGACCCCGGGTTGGCTGAGTAACTTCCTTGTTGCTGTAGTGAAGAATCGGGTCCTTGTGAAGCCCATTGCACCACATGATCCATGATAGGGTCTCAGCTAGGCTTACCAAGTGGCGGCGGGGGATCCGCATGTCTTCACAGGATCCCTGCCGTGGGGACGGCGATATGTGGTGCACCCGCCGTCGCCAGGATGTGACGCTATGCTTCGCTCTGGCAACGGGGCTGTTTGGAGTCCTGTTGCCAGAGCGACGCGTAGCGTCACATCCTGGCGACGGCGGGTGCACCACGTATCGCTGTCCCCGCGGCAGGGATCCTGTGAAGACATGCGGATCCCCCGCCGCCACTTGGTAAGCCTAGTCTCAGCTCATAAGAAGAGCACTGCCAGAACATGTGTCCCTAAAAAGCTCCTCCCTTGCTATACTGTCAGCACGAGCTTTAGCTAACCTGGCCTCTCTGTTGAAATTGTAATGCCAATTGTTTACTGTCTCTGTCATAGTCCTTCTTACTGGTGGAGTTCCTTTTGACACGTAAAAATGACTAAAAACTGACTGAGGTGAAAAGATTTAAAGTGTAATAGGGAATTTCTATCTGTAGGCTTATGATATTACCGCTAGTTTATTGTCACATCTGTGCACTGTTTTATCAAAAAAAATTAATGGCATTCCTATAACTCTTTAAATCAAACTTGGTGAACAACCTCTGAAACCAACTAACTGCTCATATATGGTAAGGTCCATTCCTGGTGTGTAGCACGTCGGAAGCTGGTCAATGAACACAGTCCAGATGTCACAGAAGGCAGCTGGTTTATCTACAGCTCTACATTCCTCTCTTGTATGTCCTGGACTTTAGCCCTGAACAAGTCCAAATATATACACGAAAATACCTTATTGGTATTTTGGGATATGTTCAGGTATCTGGAATGGTGTTCAGAATTCTTGGGAATTCTAGTATCCAGATCCCATATATTTATGAAAGTATTTGGGAATATCTGGGGTCAGCATTGTAAGGATCGTGGGACTGTTTGCCCCCTTTAATAGGTTTCCTGGGTTGTAGGGAGATGGCTTACAGCTCCTGGCCCATGGAGAGTGATTCATAGCTGGATTGAGTTTTGCCTCACCAAGCAGCAGTTCTCCTTCTCCAGTTTGGTGTAGTGGTTAAGTGCGCGGACTCTAATCTGGGAGAACCGGGTTTGATTCCCCACTCCTCCCCTTGCACCTGGCTGGATGACCTTGGGCAAGCCATAACTCTGGCACAGCTGTTCTTGAAAAAAGAGCAGTTTCTGTCAAGAGTTCTCTCAGCCCCACCTACCTCACAGGGTGTCTGTTGTGCGGAGGGGAAGGGAAAGGAGTTTGTAAGCCGCTCTGAGACACCTTTGGGTAGTGAAGGGCGGGGTATAAATCCAATCTCTCCTCTTCTTCTTCTTTGTGGGGGTGGGGCCATTTTTCCTCCCAGTCAGCACCCCTGCAAGTAGGATGATTGGGTTCACCTTGTTCAGGGACCTGAAGGGACCCAAGTCTCCTCTTCCTCCACTCCCCTGCTTCTCTCTCAGGAAAACCCTGCTACCTTCAAACCAATTCTGTAATGAAAGAGACCCATGGGATCTAATCAAATTGTTTTAAAGATAAATGAAAATGTTATAAAAGAGGTATCATTTGTCTGGTGAGTTGTATTTTTTTACGTTCCTGTGTCATCTTGGGGCAAACATGTTTTGAGGGTTCTTGAAGCTCTTAAAAAACCTATAAAGCCTGTTTACCCCAAAAAATTGTTAGATGAGTATACACTATGACGAACAATGCCTCTCCCAATTCTACTTTCTGAAAACCGTTGCCTGTCTGCAGCCATACTTGTTTGTATGAAGTCATTCACTGACCACAAATCTATTTTTTGCCTTGCACTAAAGTAGTTAGACTAAAAATTGCTGTAACATTTGGGTGTGTATGCAGTCTTACAGAAAATAGCCATGGTTCTAGAATATCACTAGCATTATTGTTACAATAAAAATGGTGTGTTTGAGGCTCACTTTGGAGAAGTCTTTCTTGCCTAGTCTCCCTGTGTAGCTGAAACAAGATTTCTTTGTTTGCTACATCACTGTGATGCCAACTGTGAGTCTATGGCTGTGGTCACACACACTTTCTATTAAAACAGACATTTATTTAGCCCCGATGGGATGATGCCATTTTACGATTCCTTGGTAATTTTGCCTGCAAACCTAACATTTATTCTTCTGCATTTAAAAGACTGAATTCCACATTTCTACATCCAGAGCTTATCAGAAAATGATCTTCCTGAAGCTAAAGAGAGTAGAATTCAGCTAAGTTGTGCAAGGCATTTAGTTTTTAGATTCTCTGAATTACAAAGAAAATTTTCAGGCACAGCCATTAGACAGCATTAGGAGAAGGGCATTTCTCACAAAAAGTTACTCCTTGCAAGTCCATTCGGGGAGGGGCTAGTGCTTTTCTCCCTTTCTCACAATACAAGAACTCATGGGCACTCAATGAAATTGCTGAGGAGTCGGGTTAGAACAGATAAAAGGAAGTACTTCTTCTTCACCCAAAGAGTGATTAACACATGGAATTCACTGCCACAGGAGGTGGTGGCAGCTACAAGCATGGACAGCTTCAAGAGGGAATTAGATAAGCATATGGAGCAGAGGTCCATCAGCGGCTATTAGCCACAGGGTATAGATAGGAACTCTCAGTCTGGGGCAGGTGATGCTCTGTATTCTTGGTTCTTGGGGGGGCAACAGTGGGAGGGCTTTTAGTGTCCCGGCCCCACTGCTGATCCTCCTGATGGCACCTAGTATTTTTGGCCACTGTGTGACAGAGTGTTGGACTGGATGGGACATTGGCCTGATCCAACATTGGCTTTTATGTTCTTATCTGCTTGCTTGCAAAAGGTCCCCAGGTTCAACCTCCAGCATCTCCAGTTAAAAGGAGCAGGTAATGGGTGATGTGAAAGACCTCCACCTGAGAACCCTGAGAGCTGTTGCCAGTCTGAGCAGACAATACTGAGCTTGATGGACCAATGATCTGATTCAGTATATGGCAGCATCATGTGTTCATATGTTTATGCCCAACCACAATAACAGATTATCCTAGCTCAGCAGCTTTAGATCTTTGGGGGAAGAGGACCAAGGGCCAAACAGAGGCCAGAGTTTCCTTCATGGACCTAGGTGTGGGGAGCAAGCTTCTTGAAGATGTTTATTCTTTGGCTGATGACAGGGACGAGGATCTCCCCCTGAAGATGATGTTCGTCCTGGGAGGGTGGGAAGGGGTACACCTCCCGATGGCCCTTGGGCCTCTTGCCTGCAGTAGTGGCCAAGATGTCCTTCTTCTAGGGGTGCCAACCTCCAGGTGGGACCTGGGGATCCCCTGGAATGACAGCTCATCTCCAGACAACAGAGATCAGTTCCCCTTGGGAAAATGGATGCTTTGGAGGGTCGACTTTGTGGCTTTGTACTCCACTGAGGTCCCTCTCCTTCCCAGGTCCCATCCCCAAATCTCCAGGAATTTCCCAGCCTGAATATGGCGACCCTACCCCCCATCCCCTGTTGGTGGCTAAGAGGGAGCTGGCAACTGTACCTTCTTCTCATATCTTCAGCCTCTGGGCAACTGGGCAGGAGGGTATATCTGATCTCTCAAGCAGTTTGGGATGAGCAACCTATAATTAGTTTCTGTTTGACACAATGGCAGATGCCTGGATTCCAATATTCAAAAGTGCAGAGGAACATTTACAGTTCCCTTTCAGACTTAAAGGAATGTGAAGCAGCCCTCAGCATGACAACGTGAATCCTTTCCCCCCCTTTTTTGCTCTTAGTTCATATTAAGGAAAATGTGATCCCTCTTTTGTGAGTCTTCCCAAGCCTTCTCACTTGTAAAATCATTAAAACAACACATATAGGAATTGAATACCATGTTGTTCCTACATGTAACAGTCTAGGCACCTCTTCTCATGACATCTTCCCTTTGTTCCCACAGCTTCCTCACTACATTCTACTTCAGGAGCAAAAGAGCAACAACAACAAAAGATGCAGTCGGAAAAGGAATAGTTTTATTCCATTATATTGCCCCTTCGTGTTTCACCTACCAGCCTCTATCTACACCACAGAGGCACCAAGGGGTCCATGTGTCCCCCCCTTCCATCAACAAACATGTACTTGCTCTCCCTTCAACCATTTATAAAATTCCATCTATTTCAGAGGCCTGTGTTTTCCACTAACTACTCACACCTCTCCTCTTCCAATGTGTGCTAGTCTTTGATTAGGGGTGGGCATGAACCAAACCACAAATCAAAATTCATCATGAATTTTGCCCTGTTTGTGTTTTGTGAAGTCAAGTTCATGGCAGGGCACCTGGCAGTTTGGTGTAGTGGTTAAGTGCGCGGACTCTAATCTGGGAGAACCGGGTTTGATTCCCCACTCCTCCACTCGCACCTGCTGATGTGACCTTGGGTCAGTCACAAGCTCTGGCACAGCTGTCCTTGAAAAAAGAGCAGTTTGTGTCAGAGTTCTCTCAGCCCCACCCACCTCACAGGGTGTCTGTTGTGGGGAGGGGAAGGGAAAGGAGTTTGTAAGCCGCTCTGAGACTCCAAGTGAAGGGCGGGGTATAAATCCAATCTCCTCCTCCTCCTCCTCCTCCTCCTCTTCTTCTTCTTCTTCTTCTTCTTCTTCCATGAACTTTCCTCCTCCTCCTCCTCCTCCTCCTCTTCTTCTTCTTCTTCTTCTTCTTCTTCCATGAACTCTGACATTGTTCATGGAGGTTTGTGCCAGCTCATGAGCAGATACATCCACAGACAGCCTGTCTCTGCTCAATCAAATGTTTACAAACCATCAAAACAACAACTTGGAGGGCATGTAGAAGAACATCCGGGGGAGGTCCCCTGCGACTTTGATGTCTCTGGCTTGCACAGGATCCGTTCTATATACTCCTGAACCTGCACCTGTCTGCTCTATATACTCCTGAACAGGTGCTGATTCAGGAGAGTATAGAAAGAATACTGTGCAAGCTAGGGACACCAAACTCACAGGGGATCTCTGTCTAACTCTCCTCTGCCTGTCCTCCAAGTTTGGTGAGGATTGGATTACAGGGTCTGAGTTATGCCCCCTCCCCCAAGAAAGTGCTTTCTGGGGAAATGACAGGCAATCATCCCCATCTTTGATATCTGTGTATCAGTTCTTTTCCCTTTCCCAGCTTCTTCCACCGTTTTTTAAATAAACCAACACCACTATTTAGTTCTTACATTCTTGTGGTCTAAATGTCACTTTCTCTTTTGTTTCTTACCAGGCAAGTTACACAGTCTCATGCACATTAAGTGCTCTGCCACAGAATAAATATGTTTCGCTAACATATTCAGGTGGAAGCCTGAACTGCAAATTTTAGCCAGAGGCCATCTGGAAAATAATGGTGGAAGGCAGACACCTAAAAATTAGGTAGTTTATAATTAAAATTAATGACGGAGCTTTAATTAATGGTGGCATAGATAAGAACACAATGGCGTTCTCGACTGAAGCAAGAATAGGGGAAAGCAGATATTTCTTACACAAATGTAAAAATGCTGATTTGTTCTAAAGCTTATTTACTTATTAGTTCATTACATATGAACCCACAGTAACTATTTTAACAGCACTCCTAAGCAGCGTCATGCCCTTCTAAGCTCAGTGACTTCAACAGCCGTAGAAAGGTATAACTCTGTTTAGGATTGCAATGTCAAGTGTCTGTTTATTAATGTCATCCTATGATTATGATACACAAATGGGAACAAAGGCAGTGTCCAGAGGCACACCAAAATGATGTAGTAATAATCAGGGGTTGTTCCGAAGCAATATCAGACTAATTCATAGGGGATGCTTAAATTGTTATAGTTCATTTATAATTTAACCATTGCAATCAGGAAGCAAATGTATGCATGCCCTTGGAATGTGATAGATCTGGTGCTTTGCCTTCCTTGAGATGCAACTTATCTTCATTCATAGGCTATATAAATGGAAAAGGTTGACTCAGCATTGTTCAGCTCTGTTTGTCTATTTCATCATATCTGTTCGAGTAGATACTGGAGCAGAACCTCAGTCAGTTAATGAAAGGCTGCAAATTGCCGGTTATTTCTTTTTCAGGGAAATATGGCTAAGGCCCAATCTCATGCACACAGCTCAAAATCACATCTGGCAGTGTTAAAGGGCTTCAGCTTCTCTACACACATAAGCAAACAGTGCTGTCTTGACATATAGGTGAGGGGGTTTTCTGTCATGTTGTTCGTGTTTTTTCGTGTAGGGCACAGTCTGTGTCTATTAAATAACCAGAATACAATTCAAGGAAGGAAGGATTCTTGAATGAAAAGAAATCCCTTCACAAATGCACTCTGAGTATACGTCGACATTTGCAAATGAGTTAACATGAGTCCAGTAAGGCAGGACCTCAGCAGCAAATGGATCCAGAGAAGGTAGCGCTGGAGAGCCCAGGTGCCTTTTGTTTGGTTGAAGTTCAGCCTCAATGGGGAATAACCACTGGATTACTGTGAAGAGGAGGAGGCCTTGTTTAGGGATGCTCAAACACCGTCTGGTTCCACTCCCAGCCTGTTCACCAAGAAACCAATTTTTCAATGGATCGTTTGTAAGTTCATTGACCCATTTGTGGCTGTTCCGCAGGTTGCTTCATTGTATTCCTCCGCAAGAGTGCAGGACTGCACAACTGGCTTTCCATTCAAGCAAATTCTCATGCAGCCAGTCGAGTTCTACACCCCCACCCCGCCCTCAGTTGCTGCACTTCTTGCCTTGACAGGCAATTGTTCAAATAGAAAGTTAAATCAATCACAAATCATATACATCGATCATAAATATATGCTGTTTTTTTAAAGAAAGCAATCCTACCGTTTAGTGTTTGTTTAAGTAGTCCTTGGAGATTTATTTTGATCTGCAGCATTTTCATGCACACGATGTTTTCCAAAAAATCGAATACAAACCTTATTGGCAAGAATTCAGACCAATCAGTGCCGAACCAAACAGACCCAGTGATCCGCTCACCTCTAAGGGCCAAATTTGACTGTACTCTGCCCCTCAGTCCACCACAACGGTGTGGTGCCATTTTACAGCCTTTTAATTTTACTTTTAACATTGCCACAGGGGCTCAGTCTTCGCAGGGACCACAACATGAAAGGGAATGAAAAGTTCCTGTCTCCCTGTGCCAGTTTCAAGAGCCAAAATGGCCTCGTGGCTCTTAAAAACAGCACAGAGAGAAGACAGGAGTCCCCCGTCCTCTGAGCCGCAATCCCTGGTAGGTTCCAGCACCCATAGCAATGTTAAGAGTTAAAGCTCCAAAACTGTGTCACATCCCCATGGTGGGCTTAGGGACACTGTATCATCTAGTTTAACCTTAAGCATCACAGTCAAACAAGGCAAGTTTGACAGCTGAATGTTTGATAACACAATTCATGGCACCCCTGATCCCAGTAGCAGTCCCCAATCACTCACTTGGACCATGCAGCCTCACTTTCCTTTACTCAGCACACCAAGTGCTCCTCTCCTTCATCAGTGATCTGCTGCCTAATGCCCCTCTCCAAAATACTCCACAGTGCGAGGCTGCTAAGCAACGCAGGAGTGGAAGGTTCCATACCACAGCACTATCTTTAAAACTTCCTTTCGATTGTCCCCTTGGGAACAGGGCTACCGAAGTCATAAGGACCAGTGCTAGGATCGAAATGACATCTTCATCTTTTCAGAATAACTTGTGCGCTCCATTGGAGCTGTCCTTGGTCCTAAATTTCCTCCTTACATGTCTCCTGCTCTCAAAGCCACATGCTTGAATTACCGGTGGCCACTTACTTGCAATAGCTATCAGTTATCACCTTACTTCAGGTGAGTCCTTTCAAGGTCTCATCTGGTACTCCATGAACCTCATCTCATTAGAACAGGATAATATAGTATGTGTCATTTATGAGTGGGGAATTGTGCCACTTCTATGTGCTATATATCTCTTAACACACATGGTTGGAATTGTACGACAGAGCAGGTGACTGGTGGAGCTATACAAAGGTATCTCGATGTTGAGATTCTGTGCCTTCAGAAAATCAGTATCCCTGGTTCATTTTTTTCCTCACCTTGACTACCTTTGATGATCTGTCCCTGCCTCCCTTAATGGCCTGTGCCTACTTTGGAATGGCTACCTAATACTTGGACATTCATTGCTGAAGAAACATAGACAGCACTAATACATCTAGAGTTCTCACTCAGATTTATGGAACTGTATTTTTTAGCACTACTGGGGGGGGGGGGGTGGAGGCAAGCAGCAACATTTTTCAACCTTTAGTAAAACATCCCAGTTGCAGCATGCAGCTAAAAGGTTCATGTTGGGCACCTTAAAAGTAAATCTGGCTGTTTTTCCTCAAGCCATTTTCCAAGGTGGAGGAATGGATCAATTTTGCCCTAGTTAAACTAGCAGAGTGAGGCTGCCTGTTTAGAAACCACATTGAGTGGTAACTGTCTGAAAGCCTGTTCTTGCAACACATTCTAATGACAACAGCACAGCAGGACTCCCATCGGGTTAGGAGAACAGGAAATCCAGTTTTACAGCTCGGTTGGTGTTTCACGCCACGAACAAGGTTGTTTTTTTCCCCCTTTTCCCCTTAATGCCTGGAAATACAGATTACCTATACAATGGTTGGAATGGCTTGCTATTCAGTACAAATAATTGAAGTATCAGTATTACAGCTTGATCCTGAAGAGAATTGGGGGGAGTATTGTGGATGTGTTACCCATGTGCTCTGCCCTACCTCACTAATACAAGACCTAGAAATGTCAAGTCAGGCATATTCTTTCACAATAGCCCATACAGACCAGAGATCTTATCGCTATATTAGCTTTAATTTCAGGTGGTTAAAGAGAAAGAGAGAAGATCAATGAACCAGCACAGGGTGGTGTTTTTTTTTTTTTAAAGATAGCTTTGTGGAAAAGTGGAGTGTGAACAGAGTTTAATTAAATCAATGCGCTTTTTATCCTTTGAAATCTTAAAAAAACAGAAGGTAAGATGTTTGTCTGTGTATATACTTGGCATTTGTACAGCACATGTCAAGCATACAAAACAACAGCCCAGTGAAGGTGACCAGATGAATATTCTCATCCCCATATTGCAAGAAGAAGAAGAAGAAGAGAGAAGAGATTGGATTTATACCCCGCCCTTCACTTGGAGTCTCAGAGCGGCCTACAAACTCCTTTCCCTTCCCCTCCCCACAACAGACACCCTGTGAGGTGGGTG
>NW_015173179.1:390357-414350 GCF_001447785.1 Gekko japonicus | reverse complement strand
CAAGGTCACATCAGCAGGTGCAAGTGGAGGAGTGGGGAATCAAACCCGGTTCTCCCAGATTAGAGTCCGCACACTTTACCACTACACCAAACTGGCTCTACACCAAGCTGGGGAGGGGAGGTAAATCAAATGGCTGTTTGTCTAGGGCCACCCAGTGAATTTGTGACTGAGATTTGAAAGGAATCTCTGGTGTTGGTGGTACTCTAGTCAGTGCTCCCAACTTCTTCCCTTGCTTTACAGAAACCCAGCACACTGGATGGCCCACGCTAGCCCAAACTTGTCATTTCTTGGAAGCTAAGCAGGATCAACCCTGTTTAGCACATGGATGGGAGTCCACCAAGAAGATCCAGGGTTGCTATTCAGAGACAGGCAACAGCAAGCCACTTCTGTATGTCTCTTGCCTTGAAAACCCTACAGGGTTGCCACAACTCAGTTGCAACTTGATGGCACTTTTCACCACCAACGTACAACCTGCTAGTCAAGAACATCAGCTTTGGCCCTGACCTGGGTAGCCCAAGCAAGCCCAGTCTCATCAGATCTCAGACGCTAAGCAGAGCTGGCCCTGGCTAGTATTTGGATGGGAGACCTCCAAGGAATACCAGGGTCATTACGATGCAGAGGCAGGTGACGGCAAGCCACCTCTGAACGTCCCTTGCCTTCAAGTCCCACTAGGGGTTGCCAGAAGTCAGCTTGACTGGATGGCAAAAAAAGAACATCAGCTTTGCTGACTGTTAATCCTTAAGGAATCTTTGAGGTATATTAGAACTTCCATATAGACATACAGGCTCCCACCCGACATGTCAGGATACAACTTCACTAATGTAATTCTGTGGCTACTTGCAGGTCCTCATTCTGCGATTGTTGTCAGAGGAAAAGAAACTTATATCCTCCCCCCCCCCGATACAGAACATACTGAAGTTGTGTTTCTACCTCAAGAAGTATGCTTAAGTTAAATTCTATGAAAGGCTCTATTCGGCAGCAGTTAAAAATAGATATGGAAATGTTTATTGGTGCTTAAGTCTTTTAAAAACACATTAACTGCTTTACCACAAACACCCAGAAACTACAAGTTTTTGCAAGGTACAATAAAGAATATATTTAGCAACTGTAACTGTGTAAGGATTTGAGATGTCACCCTGATGTCTGTTTACAAAGAAACATTCTTCTTCTAGCCTAGCTGAGTAAAAGGTAGGACGTGCAGAAATTTGTATATCTCAACAATGTAATCTTCACAGGGCATAAGATTATCCCTGCTGGACTGGACCAGCATTCTGCCTTAATCTTTGGGCCAGTCAGATGCCTTGGGAAAGTATCAAAGCCATGAGCCCCTCTTTGTTCCCAACACCTGTTATTCTGTGGTATACTGCCTCTAAATATGGAGGTTCCGTTTCACTAGCCAACCTTCCTCACTAGATGGAGTTACAAAAGGGAGGGTCCACCCTGCCTGGTAAAGTTACAGAGGGGACAGGTGGCATCGTGGCAGAAGGAGTCTCTGAACAGCTTGGCCAGGAAGAATTCGCCCCCTAGAGTACAGAAGTTGGCCAACCCTGCTTTAAATCACTGCTTACCCCTTTGAAGCACCTGCCCATTCTTATGGTAGCTGAGGAATGGGTAGGTTGCACCAGGAATTGCATGGTGGGTGTGTTGCAAAAATAAATTGCAAATAAGCTACTGTTCTTTAAACACAATCTGTTCTGGGATTAAAAGTCAGGGGGGATTTTAAAGTGGGTTGAAACAATTGCAGGGCACCCATTGGACCTCCTTACCCATACATCCCTGAAACAGTAGCCCTCAATTTGTTGACTGGTCACATGCCTTTTTATGATGTCCATAAAGTTATTGGGTGATTCTGCATCTAGTATTCACTCCACATTTTCTCAACTGGGAAGAAAAAGTGTCGCTCAAAACCACATTCAAATACCCCCGGGGCCAACACCATTCTGACTGCAAAGTCACCCCTGAACAGCCATAAAATGGTCATAAAGTGGCATGGAGTGTGGAAGCTACCATAAAAATCCAAGTGAGTGAAAGCAGCATGCAATGCAGAGGGGAATTTCTGTTCCAATGTGGGTTTCGTAAAACAACGGAGGGAAAAACCAATGCAGAATCGGCCATTGTCAGAGCTACGTTCTACCATTTGGATTAAGTGTAACTGTGTTCTACAATACTGACCTCATACACCTTAAATTTGAGCACTTTGGAAGTTCTCAAAAAGTGAGCAGTGACTCATGAAAGCTCGTATCCTGCCACAATTTTCACAGTCTTCAGAGTGCTACCAGACTCTTTCTCTTTTCTGCTGCTACAGACAGACTAACACGGCTACCCATCTTGATCAAACTCTGGAAAAATGAAAGTTATCAAATAACAAAGAGTCAATCATGCTTGCTCCCTATGATGAAACAAAAGTAAACTCTCCAAAGGGGTCAATGGTACAATTCCCATCAATAGCTGATAGTGATGGTTTAGAGGCCAGATTTATCAATCTGACCCCTGCATTATTAATACCCTTGTCTCTGGCCCATCAGGTGTCTGACCTGGGATCATAGTAAAAAAAAAAAAGCTATATTTCCAAACAGAATAGATTGCCATCATTTGATCCAATTCTGGCATGAATGTCGCCACCCACTATCAAGATACCTTGTGGATATCTACTTTGCAGATCTAATAAATAATCTTCCAAGGTGTCCCACTGGCCACTGAGCAGCCTTGGCTCTAGGAGGAAGGTAAATATTTACCAGCAGAATAATCCTCGAATTAATCAAGACCTTGACAGCCATTGCAGGATCCAAAAGGCATGAGGGCAGAACAGACCGTTTAGCAATTTTGTTGGAAACAATATAAATTGCTCCCCCCTGTGGGTGCCCCTTCAGTGTTTTCACAGGGGGGAAAGAAGAGACAGCCTGCTTCCAATAGATTGGTTCCTGCCTCACTCACTGGTTAAGCAGCTTCTTTACTTCCCTCTAGTGATCATTCACACTTGCCCTTTTTTATTCCTCCCCAGCACAGTCCTACGTGTGGAGTAAGGGCCAAAAGGTACAATTTATGTCACCAACATGAGAAAAATTTGTTGGATGATACAATGGTAGAGGAAATTGTGAAGAATAATATGATTGTATGGGCTCAGAATTTAGGGCATATTGGGGGCAGAATTTAGGGCATATTGAAGATTGGTGGCAGATTTGGGAGAAAAATATTAAAATGACTAATGCTATAACATATAAAGAGAATATGTACAAGATGTTTTATAGATGGTATATTACACCTGATAGACTGGCTAAGCAAAATATTAACTGTTCTGATAAATGCTGAAAATGTAAGAGTAAAAGGGGCACATTTTATCATATGTGGTGGCTATGCGATGTTACAAAAAAGCTTTGGAAATGGGTCCATAGTTTGATGGAGAAGATACTAAGAGTAAAGATTCCATTTGCTCTAGAGGTCTTGCTGTTGAATATATTTCCAAATAATTATGAAAAAGAGAATAGGTATTTGACTGTTTATATGACGGCAGCTGCAAGAATCTTATATGCCAAATATTGGAAAACTATGGTGATACCAACAAAATAGGAGTTTGTGAATAAACTTTTTGAAACAGCAGAAAATGATAAACTGACTTTAGAAATGAGATTAAGCAAAGAGTGGACATTTCAAAAAACATGGAAAAAGTTTTATGATTGGTATAATGCAAATTAGGCAATGATTGAGCAATGGACTTGAGAACACAGAAGATAGAAGAATGGAAAGTTTTTATTAGCATTTTTATTAATTAAGTAATTGCATATAAGCATATAATGTAACTGTACTCTTGGTATATACGTTATGTGTAGTAGCCACAAACACCCAGAAACTACAAGTTTTTGCAAGGTACAATAAAGAATATATTTAGCAACTGTAACTGTGTAAGGATTTGAGATGTCACCCTGATGTCTGTTTACAAAGAAACATTCTTCTTCTAGCCTAGCTGAGTAAAAGGTAGGACATGCAGAAATTTGTATATCTCAACAATGTAATCTTCACAGGGCATAAGATTATCCCTGCTGGACTGGACCAGCATTCTGCCTTAATCTTTGGGCCAGTCAGATGCCTTGGGAAAGTATCAAAGCCATGAGCCCCTCTTTGTTCCCAACACCTGTTATTCTGTGGTATACTGCCTCTAAATATGGAGGTTCCATTTCACTAGCCAACCTTCCTCACTGGATGGAGTTACAAAAGGGACGGTCCACCCTGCCTGGTAAAGTTACAGAGGGGACAGGTGGCATCGTGGCAGAAGGAGTCTCTGAACAGCTTGGCCAGGAAGAATTCGCCCCCTAGAGTACAGAAGTTGGCCAACCCTGCTTTAAATCACTGCTTACCCCTTTGAAGCACCTGCCCATTCTTATGGTAGCTGAGGAATGGGTAGGTTGCACCAGGAATTGCATGGTGGGTGTGTTGCAAAAATAAATTGCAAATAAGCTACTGTTCTTTAAACACAATCTGTTCTGGGATTAAAAGTCAGGGGGGATTTTTAAGTGGGTTGAAACAATTGCAGGGCACCCATTGGACCTCCTTACCCATACATCCCTGAAACTGTAGCCCTCAATTTGTTGAATAGTCACATGCCTTTTTATGATGTCCATAAAGTTATTGGGTGATTCTGCATCTAGTATTCACTCCACATTTTCTCAACTGGGAAGAAAAAGTGTAGCTCAAAACCACATTCAAATACCCACGGGGCCAACACAATTCTGACTGCAAAGTCACCCCTGAACAGCCATAAAATGGTCATAAAGTGGCATGGAGTGTGGAAGCTACCATAAAAATCCAAGTGAGTGAAAGCAGCATGCAATGCAGAGGGGAATTTCTGTTCCAATGTGGGTTTCGTAAAACAACGGAGGGAAAAACCAATGCAGAATCGGCCATTGTCAGAGCTACGTTCTACCATTTGGATTAAGTGTAACTGTGTTCTACAATACTGACCATCTTAAGCTTTAACAGTTCTTTCCTTTAAATGAAGGGCTTCCATGGAACTAAATATTTGTACAGCAGCCTCAGCTGAACACCCATACCATCTTCGCCTAGGTGAACGTGTCTTGAGCTTGGGCCGGTCAATACCTTGCTCCAATTCAGTTCCAATATTTATCTTGATGGAAATAGGTTGGTGGTTATTTACGCCATGTTCATACACCTTATGCTGATGTATGATGTATTCAAGACCCTGATGCTGGGAAGATTGAAGGTCAATGAAGACGGGGACGGCAAAGGATGAGATGGTTAGACAGTGTCATAGATGCAATGGACATGAAATTGAGCAAACTTCAGAGGACGGCGGAAGACAGGAAGGCCTGGCATGATCTGGTCCATGGGGTCGTGAAGAGTCGGACTCGACTGTGCGACTGAAGAACAACATACACCTTAAATTTGAGCACTTTGGAAGTTCTCAAAAAGTGAGCAGTGACTCATGAAAGCTTGTATCCTGCCACAATTTTCACAGTCTTCAGGGTGCTACCAGACTCTTGCTCTTTTCTGCTGCTACAGATAGACTAACACGGCTACCCATCTTGATCAAACTTTGGAAAAATGAAAGTTATCAAATAACAAATAGTCAATCATGCTTGCTCCCTATGATGAAACAAAAGTAAACTCTCCAAAGGGGTCAATGGTACAATTCCCATCAATAACTGGTAGTGATGGTTTAGAGACCAGACCTATCAATCTGACCCCTGCTAATACCCTTGTCTCTGGACCATCAGGTGTCTGACCTGGGATCATAGTAAAAAAAAGCTGTCTTCCAAACAGAATAGATTGCCATCATTTGATCCAATTCTGGCATGAATGTCGCCACCCACTATCAAGATACCTTGTGGATATCTACTTTGCAGATCTAATAAATAATCTTCCAAGGTGTCCCACTGGCCGTTGATCAGCCTTGGCTCTAGGAGGAAGGTAAATATTTACCAGCAGAATTACCCTCGAATGAATCAAGACCTTGACAGCCATTGCAGGATCCAAAAGGCATGAGGGCAGAACAGACCATTTAGCAATTTTGTTGGAAACAATATAAATTACTCCCCCCTGTGGATGCCCCTTCAGTTTTTTCACAGGGGGGAAAGAAGAGACAGCCTGCTTCCAATAGACTGGTTCCTGCCTCACTCACTGGTTGATGGGAGATAAAAGCAGCTTCTTTACTTCCCTCTAGGGATCATTCACACTTGCCCTTTTTCATACATCCCCAGCACAGTCCTACGTGTGGAGTAAGGGCCAAAAGGTACAATTTATGTCACCAACATGAGAAAGAAAGCAGTTGTGGGCAATGTTCCCTCTAAGCTGTGGAGACTTGTGGGCAAGAATTCTACTTTGTGAGCTACTGGCACTAAAGTTGTGAGTGAGCAATTTGGCTACTGTATAAATTAGTTTGCTCTGGAGCCATCCTTCCTGAGCTAAGACAGAAATGTGTGAGCTGGAGGCTAAAAAACTGTGAGCTAGCCCACACTAACTCAGCTTAGAGGGAACACTGGTTGTGGGTGTTTGGAACTGGAAGACAAGAAGCAGGCTTGGGATCTTCAGGGGTGCTGTGTTTACTTTGGGGGGGACCGATGTTGCTTCCAGCCTGTCTGCCTGCTTGTTTCGCACTACCTGCAAACCAAAAGATCAAAGCCAGCTATTACAACATCATCACATATCTACAGTGCTCTTCCCCAGTAATATTCTCCCAGAGCATCCTACTGCTTGGGGATGTGGGGAGAGCAAAACAGTGTATAATTAAGCCATATGTCAGTCTGCAATCTGAAGACTGTGAGTGCCTAGAGACTTAATATAATGCTTACCTTTGTGGCATTGGAAACTGTTGGTGGGGTGTGAAAAAGGAGGAAATGGCTTTATTGCTTCGTGCACAGGGCTGTAGGGGGCTTTTGCTATGATCACTGGCTAGCCGGAGATGGATTTGAGTCCCAAACTTCAGCCACTGTTCCTGGTTCAGCGAGCAAATACCCTTAAACAATATATTTCTTGCATGTGCTCACCTGCTTCTGCCCTATCAAGGGTTCATCTGACAGATCAGAACTTGAAATGAGAAACGGTTACAGCAAATACAGATGGAATGCTTCTTTTATTACAGAAAGGACTAATGGAACACCTTTCTTGGGAGAGGTCAAAACAGAAGGCCAGACAATACCAAGACCAAAGATATCATTCTGTCCGTAGTCTGATCTTTTGTAGGGATCATGGACCTGCTATTCTCTCAGTTTCTTCTAACAGGATCCCCCGCCCCCTATTTTTCTCAAGAGGGGTAAGAGAGAATCACAGTTCTTGGGATAAATAGAGAAGTCTGCGTAAGAAGTGTGACTGTCATTATGAATTCCAACTCCCCAGAAAAGAAGGTCTATTAAGGCATGCTTGAAAGGGTTTGACAAAAATTGAATGTTTCTGTGAAGCTGCCTCTGCACTTTTCCCTTACCACATCATGTGTATTCAAAACCTGGGAGAGAGCCCTGAGTTGCTGGCAAGGGCAAAAGCATTTTTGGAACAGAGGGTCATGGCTGACCTTTTGCAGAAGTACTCTCCACATCTGACATGGTAATATGATTTATTGTGGTCAAAGACCAGCTGAGAAGTCGATACAGCACCAGCAATGATACATTTTAAAAGTTACATAAATAAATATTATATTTGTGTCCGTCGGAAGCCTGAGGCTTCCGGCTTTCCCCCGCCATGTTTTTTTAAAAACTTAGCGATATGTGCTCGGGCGAAGCTTCGCCCTGAGCGTTTGTTTTTTAAAAACAGAACCCTTAGTTTAACTTCCCTCCCCAGCTCGTCCAGATGAGCAGCTGGGAGGGGAGGGACGAGGCAGCACCTCCTCCGGCCAAAGAGTTGGTGGTTTTAAGTTGCTATGTGAACCTTAAGGGAGTTATGAGATAGTTGTGAATGGTTGTGTGAGTGTATATGAATATTATTGTAGATCACCGAAATGATTGCATCTTAATTTCGTTGTACTATATAAAATGACAATAAAGTATATTACTATTACTACTATTACTAAAGTATAATATACACTTGGGACCTGAGAGATGGCCTCCTTCCTAAGAAATCCCCAGAGCATCTAGGAAGCTTAATTACATGCCTTGATCACATCCTGTGTGGCTGACAAGTGGTCAAATGCTGCATTTTCATTGCACTGGAGACTTGGAGTATGTGGGTCTCACTCCTGGAAACATCCTGCAATGCTCTAGCTGCATCACATGCCTGAAGCATGTCCAGAGCAGCATGAAGGAGGTGATAACTCTGCCTACTCGTAAAAGAAACTCAGGCTATACTGGGGAGGGGTCAGCTCCTGTGGCCCTGAGCAGTTTTTTCACCCCCTGTTGGCTGTGCTAGAAGCTCAGAGCACATGAAATGGCCCCCTGGGCTGCAGTCAGATGACAGGCTTGGCATAGTCTGGCCATGCCTCTATTTTATCCAGTGTTATTTGCTCCAGAGAGGTTTGTCCGAACATGCCACCAAGCACTGCAGCCCCTCTTAGCCTCCTTTCCTTTCCTTTCCTTTCCTTTCCTTTCCTTTCCTTTCCTTTCCTTTCCTTTCCTTTCCTTTCCTTTCCTTTCCCTCTCAGCCAGTTTGGTGTAGTGGTTAAGTGCATGGACTCTAATCTGGGAGAACCGGGTTTGATTCCCCACTCCTCCACTTGCACCTGGTTGGATGACCTTGGGCAAGCCATGGCTCTGATAAGAGTTGTTCTTGAAAAAGAGCCGTTTCTGTCAGAACTCTCTCAGCCCCACCTACCTCACAGGGTGTCTGTTGTGGGGAGGGGAAGGGAAAGGAGTTTGTAAGCCGCTCTGAGACACCTTTGGGTAGTGAAGGGCGGGGTATAAATCCAATCTCTTCTTCTTCTTTGCCTCTCTTCCTTAGAATACATGGGGGGAGAAGTGTAAGCATCATGCAGATTTACATGAAAGTAGCCCCATTGACTACAGTACACTTATTCTTGTATCAGTCATAGGATGCTCTCAAACAGCTTCACTCAAATTTTTCCAGCTTTACCCAAGTGTCCTTGAATTAGGGATGCCAGCCCCCCCCCGGGCTCCCTGCCAATATGGGAGCCTGACTATTTCCACGGCTTTCCAACCCCAAGAAACAGGACAGAGGGTTGGGGGAGGGATTTGTCAATCAAAAACAACTATCCTGGGGGCTCCCAATTCTGACAGAATGTTTGGGTGCAGAAATGTACAAGTGGTGATTCAAAACCCTGGAGCAAAGATCTGCTTATGCACACATTGCTAACTGAATTTTTAAAAATGGCACGCAGATGGAAGTGTGTAATCTAAATTCCCAAATGGCTTGAGTGCACAATGGAGAGGTAAGACACCCGGAAATGTGTGGTGAGACCAGTTAATTCTGTAAGTATTGGACTTTCTATGATGTTGGGGATGAGGGCAGAGGGCTGATGACTGGAGAACGGAAAACAGGTGTTGCTGCCTGGATGGGTATGTTAAATCCAGAAGGGAGAAGCGACCAAATAGCTTGTCTGATCACAGCCCTGGAGTAGCCATAGTTCACCTGTTCCAAACAGGGGAATTACACTGTTGCCTGTTATTCATTGATCATGCACAGAGTAAATGATAGAAGCCATTCTGGCTTCTCTGATCCACTCTGAATATTTAGCAAAGTGGAATGGATGGCTTCAACTCTTTGTCAAACTTTTGCAGAATGTTTAAACTGCACAGTTTCATCCCCATAATGAATTGGGCCTAATCCATCTGGCATGAATGATTCCACACATTACCTCAAAGGGAAGGAGGTACACATCAGACGCAGAACACATGCTTTGCATATATAGTTCAATCACCAACAGAAGGGATTTCAGATAGCAGGGCTGGGAAGGAATTTTGATTGAGGCACGAGAAACCCACAGCCAGTCAGATTCAATAACAGCACAGGAGATGGACCAATGGACCAGCTCATTATTAGTCCTCGGATATTAACCGCATGTAAGGTACTCTGAGCCCCTCAAAAGAACAGTGGGGTATATTGTAATTAATTAGCTATATTGTTGGAAAGAATCATACCCCAATCTGGATCTCTTCTAATTCACAGAAAAATCATAAAACACACTGGAGCCTTTGTGGAGAGAGATAGCCGTTCAGTCAAGGCCTATTCCCCCCCCCCGCTCACGATCCATTACACTTTTTTGTTTCTTTGTGCCTTTGGGATAAGAGAGCTCCAAGTCAAATTGACACAACAGCGGCAGGTCTCCTGTAATTCAGCCATCTGTATAGGCAGAGCAGGGTGTCATTTCATTATATATTCCTCGAGGAGACCAAAAAGCTGAGTCTAATAAAACACTGAAAGATAAGATCCCACTTACTCTGCCTACGGGGATTAGTAGCAGGTACAAAAGTGATAAACAGAATCCAACTCGCCACGTCGTCGGATGGAATAATTGAAAAGCGTACGGCTGCAAGGCCTCCAACTGGGGCTAGCGGAGTTCTCCAAGGAAATGCTGAAGAAAAAGGCGGCTGAGGGTACTCATCGGTACTGGAAGAAATCATTGCAGATTTCGTCCCCCCCCCCATTCGTAGATAGAAGAACATTCCCTTTGCCTTCTGGATATATTCTTCATCCATCTCTTTGCCTTTGAGTTGCTCCCACGTGGGCACATTCAGCGACATTTATGGCATGGCGGGGAATCCGCTGCCCCTAATCTTCTGTTTAAATGACAACTTGAAATGTGGATCGGCAGTCGTAGACTGAGTTTTACCCCACCTCCGAGGCCTGAATTCCTATTTAAAAGGGAACTTCATTGCACTGGGACTTGCGCATGAATATGTGGTCTAATTTCTTTGTCTCCTGTTTAGCATATTGCAAAGCAAACACAGAGAGGAAAAAATGCCAATCATCCCGATGGTCTGCTTGGGGTTTTGGATCAGGTAGCAATACATTGTCACTTGTCTCTGATTCTGGACGGTCTCCTCCACTGTGGGAAGTGATGGGGTCATCCATATGAGAGCAGGGCATGGCCCTGCGGGGGCCATTGACCAGCCATTTCTATTGGCCAGGCTGAATGTAAACACAGTCAGGTCAAAAGCAGAGGCATGCAGCTGGTGGCAGGCCAGCCACCACCCCTGCAGCTTGGGGTATTTTAAGAGAGCCCCCAGCTGGGTGGGAGTGGGGAGGAACTGATGGGAACTAGGCTGAGAAAAGGCACTTTATAGGACTGGATTTCCTCCCTTGCTGGAAAGGCCAGCCATGTATCAGAGGACACAGAGGCTCCAGAGTTGTCTGAGAATAATCAGGTTTCTATCCTCCTGCTAAGCTGTAAAAGAGAAAAACAAAAAAGGTTGAACTTACATACAGAGCCAGTGAGAAGCGAGCTGCCCCCCACCAACAATGTTCCCCCTAAGGTGCAGAGTCTCGTGAGTCAAAATTCTACTTTGTAAGCCAAAGGACCTACTAGGATTAAAATTGTGAGCAAGCCTACATTTTTTTTAGAAAGAGAGAGAGAGGGGAGGGAAGGGAGGGAGGGGATTTGGGGGCAATACCTGGGGCGGGATTTCCATTTCTCCTAGACTCCATGCTATGGAGCCAGTTTGGTGTAGTGGTTAAGTGCGCAGATGCTAATCTGGGAGAACCGGGTTTGATTTCCCACTCCTCCACTTGCACCTGGCTGGATGACCCTGGGCAAGCCATAGTTCTATCAGAGGTGTTCTTGAAAAAGAGCAGTTTCTGTCAAGAGCTCTCTCATCCCCACCCACCTCACAGGGTGTCTGTTGTGGGGAGGGGAAGGGAAAGGAGTTTGTAAGCCACTCTGAGACACCTTTGGGTAGTGAAGGGCGGGGTCTAAATCCAATCTCTTCTTCTTCTTCTATATTATAGAATCTACAGTGGTTTCCCCTCCTTTACTGTATCCTCAGAACAGCCCTGTGAGGTCAGCTATGCTTAGAGCAGAGGTCAATTAAGGGGGGGATTGCGGGGGATTGCCGTTCCCCCAGGTGAGGTGCGGGGGCGGGGCACACAAAGAAGCCCCGCCCCCTGCTTCTGGTTGCCCCGCTTCCGGCCCTCATTCAGCCAGGAGAAGGCAGGAGAAGAGGGAGGGTAACAAGGCCACCGCCAGTGGCGGTGGCCGGGACCATTGGGGGCGGGGGGCCTTCGCGGAGCTTCCTCGCACTCCCACACCTTTAAGACTAACAAATAGCACCTTTAAGACTAACCTTTAAGACTAAGATTGAGTGGTGGGTGTGGCCTTATGACACACTTCCAGTGATGTCAGGGGGTGTGGCCTTATGACACACTTCTGGTGATGTCAGGGGGTGTGGTATATGCTAATGAGTTATGCTAATGAGTTCCCCTAGCTCTTTTTCTACGAAACGACCCCTGGCTTAGAGAGAGAGGGACGGACTCTGTGAGCTTCACTGGCAAGTGAGGATTTGAACTGGGCTCTCCCAGATCCTAGACCCACAGTCTAACCAATACATCACCCTAGCTGCTGAGCCAAGAAATCAAAGGGATTTGCTCATTTATAGTCAAGGAAAGAAGAATGAATGAAGGAAGGAAGGCAAATAGATGAGAAAAGAAAGGGATGGAGGGAGAAGTGGAAAGAAAGCAAACAGATGGGGAGAGAGGAGTGAAAGACAGTAAGAAAGAAAAGGAAGAAAGGAAATTCAGGCTGCAAGGGAAGCAGCCTGGAGTGGAGGAAAAGCAGCTCCCCAGACTCCTTGATTTTCACACAACTCAGCACTGGTTCCTCTGCCCCCCCCCCCCGGTGCTGGCAGTGGGAGACCAACTTGGAGCCTGGGGACATGTTCCCTGCCAAAGGCTGTGGACAGGGCAGGGGGGGCAGATGCACAGCCTGGGCGCACCTCTGTTGGAGCAAGTCCCATTGATCTAGCTGCTCTTGCCTGTCTCCCTCCCTCCCTCCTCTTCCCCCCCATTAAACCTTATGCATGCTTACTTTGAGTGCAGAAGGAGGCCAGGCAGTGAGGCAAACTGTGGAGAAAAGCCAGGACCTCGGGGCAAGCGACGCTGCGGCAACCCTTGTAAACCAGCCCTGAGGCAGCAATGGCAAGCCTGGGCTGGCCCCAGCAATGCACACAGCAGTACACCCTGAGACAGGGAAGAGACTGGAAGGGCAAGCCGAACTGCAGGTGAGCCACCCCGGCTCCCCTTCCCCCCACCTGGTGAGAGTGGGGTTCCAGAAAGGCTGGGCCACCCACAGCTTGGCCTGCCCTTCCAGCCTTTTCTGTGTGGGATAAAGTGGCTTCCAGGAAACAAAATAGCCCAAGCGATCCCATGCAGACAGGTGAGCTGGTTGGGTGGCGCAGTGTGGTTCCCCCTGGTGGCCCGTCCCCTTCCTCCCCCTCAGGCCCTGTTCAAGCCCCATCATAGGCCCACCATGGAGGGGGGAAAGGCCAGGTTCTCCTGACATTGTTGCCACCCAGCTGTGGGTGAATTGGAGCCCCCACTTCCCAAGGCTGCATCCACATGGCCTTCTTGTGACACACCAGCAGGGGGGCAGCCAATGCTCAGCAAGGAAGAGCTGCCCCTGCTGCCTGGCCTTGGCTGCCGGGAGGGAAGCTGGCTGCCACCCAGGGCCATGCGAGGCAGCAGTCAGGACAGACACTGGCTCTAGCTCCCACCTCAGAAGGGAGTGCAGCTAGAAGAGAGGTGGAACAGGATGGTACCCATCCCCTGCCCCTCTCTGGGAAGATACTTCAGCCCAAATTAGGCCCTGATGCATGACAGCTGGGACATGGGTTCCTACAGAATGCTAGAATTTGTAATGTGCTTTTCTTGTCAGTAACATAGACAGGTTACAATTGCACAAACACAAAGATGAGCGAGCCCCTAGGCTCCATGCCATCATTGTTTCCCCAATTATCTGAATATAGTGTTCCACCCCTGCAACCTCTCATACCTCGACATCTCCCCAGCCATTGCCATGACCGAGCTGTGGCGTCACTGCCTATATATATATGTATTTGTACTGGATTCAGTTTATTTTACTGTGATGTGACTGATCAGTTCTGCTTTCTGATGACTGATCAGTTCACACTTAAAAGTAGTCTCTTCGGGGTTTGTGTGTGTGTGTATCTTCAGGATGTACTGAGGACAACTGCCCAGTATAATTATTTTTCAAAGTGTCAGGCACCAGTGCTTGTAAACATCAAACAGTGCAGTTCTTTATTTCACAGAAAACTCAGGGGGATGGTATATATTTACACAGGATATTTTGATACTTTGTAGAATAAACACTTCACTTTGCCTTTACATAGGCTGTATGGTTATCACTCTCAGTTTGACTCAGATGTTCTTTAGTTCACAACACCCATCTATGATCCCACTCTCCAGTAACTGTTTTGTGGTTAACCTTTGGGCTTTATTTGCCTGGTCCCTTGAGTCTTACTGGTGCTACTACCCCAGCTCTCCAGACTCCTCCAGACCCTTAGCCGTTCCTTAGCCGACTTTATCAGTTCCTTTGGAGCAGTGTCTCTGGTGTTTGTGACCACTGAGGTTTTGCACTGTGCACTCTCTGTTCACTCTCCTCTTTACATTACATGAGGGGAGAGAAGGGCAGAAGCAGACAGATGTATGTTGGAGTGTGTGCGTGAATGAAACACACCTATCCTACCATATACAAGAACTGAAGATGGCTGTCATTCTGGCACTTTATGTATTTGGTGAGAGAGCTGATGCCCAATAGTTCCACAAACAGATACTAAATTTCATTGGTATAAAAAAATGAAGGCAGCAATAAAATAAAATAAAATATGGATTTCCTGACAGATAGGCACCACCCTGCAGGATTTTTCTCTCATCACAGTTTCCTACCTACCTTACTACACTGGGATTCTCAACACAAATTTTAAAAGGTTCATGGGGATACAATCTGGAACTTGGTATAAACCCAGCCAGTTGGCAACTGAGGGACAATGAGGTAATCCAATAGACACAAGATGGTTTGTTCTAAAACTGAAGAACAAAGTTTATTCAGAAAGAGAGAAAGAGAGGTTACAAACTATACAACAAAGGGAAAACACTCAGCCAGGTTTATAACATAAATCCTGCACTCAGGTGCAATTATATTACAAACGTTACAAACCCTTCTGCCACACCTCACTTAACCAAAGATCTGATATATCGACAGATCTTCAATTCACAATCATGTCAGACTAACCCTTCTTTCGCTTGCTACTTCCAGCCTCTAACTTTCAGCCCTCAGAACCTCACTGAATTTTCCACTGTATTCTTTCTCAGTACACAACTCCTGTTCACTTTCATTGGCTCTTGTGTTGCTGTGGTACACTTCTGTGCTCTACCTGTAACATCATCAAAGGAATTGCCAGGGAGTGCAATTTGGTGGAGAAATTCAACTGGTTAAGAACTTTGTGATCATTGCTATACACGCTTTCAAGTGAAATGTGGCCTAGTCACATGACCGATGGGAACTAAGGGCTGCATCCACACGGTGAGGATTTGCTATTCCCTAACGACCTTTACGTTTATATTTCCACATCAAAAATGGCTAGAGATTTTTTAAAAAAATAAAAGCTGGAGGTTTAAAGGAACTAATAGATTGTGATGAGAGAGCCTCTTGATGTTATTGCAGTATAGTGCAAAGCCAGTTACAGGTTTTTTTAAATTAAAAGTCTGAAAAAACACTACAGTAATGAGGGGGGAAGGCAGCCATGGGGACTGAGGCAAGGGAAAAGGCACTGATGCAGGCAAAACTTTCTAAACTGTGCATCTTCCCAACAAGATGACTTGCAAGTATGCTTGGAATGCATTCTTTCCAGAAAGAGAGCAACAAACTGTCAGACTCCCACAGCATCAACGAAGTACACACTTGCAGAAAGGTTTTACTTTATTTGAAGCTATAGGTGCATAAACAGGATCACTGTTCAGAATGAGGGGTGAGCAATGAGCATACTAGGTTATAGTACATTCAAAAAGCTGAGGCCCAATTGCGGGACTTCCCGCGTGCGCCATTGGGCCTGGGAGCAAACGCTTCTAGATAACATAACATCTCTGCTTCTTACAGTTCTCACCATGAGATCACCCAAGCAACTATTCGGCAGCAACCACCTGTGGCCTTGAGAGATATGGACGTTCCTGCAGCTAGGCAATTAAGCGCATCAACGGGTATATATGGGAAAGTGAAAGCACACAAGTGCATACATAGAGTAGCAAGAAAAAAACCATTTGGCAGCTTGCTGACACAAACCAGGATTGAGAAAGAACATACCAAGCAGAGGAAGCCTGGAAAGTGGACAATTAGGGGATGACATTATATGGATGCTTTAAAAAAGAATGCCGTCACTCGGAGTCTGAGGTGGAAAAATACCTCCATGTGGATGCAGCCATGGATTGATGCGGCCAAAGCATCTGTGTGTCGACTGCCACATTATGTAGATACAGTCGGTGGGCAGAAGAAAGCTTTCGGCACATGCTGGCAAGTGTGTTTGTTTGCTTTATACTCTCTACTGCAAGTTGAAAGTTGAACCTTGCACATACTGGCAGATGTTGATTGGCTCACGAGAGTTTGGTCTGTGTGCAGTCTGGCAGCTGCTAGAGACCTGATTTTCAAACAGTGGGGAATCCAAAGGAGCTTGAGATAAACTGGCCAAGGCAACAGTATCAATGTAGTGTAATGGTTAGCAAGTCACAGTAGGACCTGGAAGACCAGGGTTCAAATCCCAACACTGCTATGAAGCTCCAGCCATGCAGTCTCAGCCTAGCCTTCCTTACAAAGTAGTTGTGAGGATAAAATGGAAGCCACTTAGGGTGCCATGAGACAAAGTGGGATACACTATGTTAGACCGAAAGGCAGTACTGAAGACAGACTCCTGGTAGTTGGTTTGCCTTTCATTAACCGGTGAGGTCTCTCTTCCTTCCCTCCCTCTTTTCTCCAGTGCTTTCAAAGCAGCCTCCCAGGAAATAACATAGTTTATTTTCACATCCGTCTAATTAACCCTCCTCATAATAAAGAGCATATCATGAATTATGAGGAGACTGTGTTGATGAAACTCCAGATCTCTCCAGTGTGGCAATTTGAACAACAACATCCGAAAGGCAAGGAGAAGAGGACACAGAGAAAGCACAGTTATTTGGTATCAGGATCTAGATAAGCATATGGAGCAGATGTCCATCAGTGGCTATTAGCCACAAGGTATAGCTAGGGGCTCTGGGGCAAGTGATGCTCTGTCTTCTTGGTGCTTGGGGGGAAAGCACAGTTATTTGGTATCAGGATCTATTAGAATTAAATGTCTTTCATCACATCACATGAGATAATGGTTCACTGTTTTATCTGATCATTTTGTGTTCAATAGAATTCTTTTCCCTATGTCTTGGTGGCAAAATGCTGCAGAGATATATATAAGCTCTCAGGTGCAATTTCCAGGCAGAATTCAAAGTGCAAACCTTTAAAGCCCTAAATGGTTTGGGACCAGCATACCTTAAGGAGTATCTGATTCTTTATGAACCAACTCAACCACCATGCTCATCTTCAGAGGCCCTGTTTCAAGTGCCCCTGAATTCTGAGATTAGGCAGGTAGTAACCCAGGAGAGGGCCTTCTTGGTTGTGGCACCAAAACACTGGAACTTTCTCCCAAAGGCAACTCGTCTGTCCCCTTCTGTAGCTGTCTTCCACCAACAGATGGAGACTTTTTTGTTCCATTCGATATTTCCTCAGTGATTCCTTCTTCTTGCCTATTTTTTAAATTAGTATTTGTATGTTGTTGAATGTTTATTTGTATGTTGTTGAATGTTTTTATGTTTTTAGCTCTGGTTTTATTTGTTTTAATGGTTTTTAAGGTGTAATGTTACTGTGTGTTTTAAATTTATTAGCTGGCTTGGGGGCTCTTATGAGGGCGGAAAGGCAGGGCATATATTTAGTAAAATAAATAAATAATAAACATTGGAGAAATATACAGGCTTGTACCTTTGATAATTGTGTTAAAAAGGGGAACGTTTTGGCTGATAGCAGGTTTCCAGTGTAGGCTTTCCAAGTCCCCCCCGGGGGGGGGGGGGCCCCCCCCCACCCGCCGCCGGATCAGGCCCCCGGGGGGGACCCCCACCCCCAAAGCAAGCGACGTGCCCGGCGTCAGCACGTCACCCGGAAGTGACACAGTCACATCGGGTGCGTTGGGGGCGGGGCCGCGGTTAACTGAGGGAAAACTCTATGGTTTTCCCTCGGATGATTGTGGCCCCGCCCCCGGCGTGCCCGACGTGGTTGTGTCACTTCCGGGTGACGTGGTTGCGGCGCTGGAGTCCCCCGCTCTACATACAGCGAGGACTTGGCAACCCTATTCCAGTGTAGTGATCTGATAAACAATATCTTCTGAGACCCTCTGTCATTCCGAACAGCACAGGATCTATGGTTTATATTGAATTTACTGTGTGTAATCTGTGTAGATGAACTATAAATTATGTAAATAAATAAATTTGGTAATTCTCGTCATTTAGGCTTCAGTTTTGGTCAGGTTTCATATGAGGGGTTCTGACAGCAGGCATTATAACATGGATTGAATTAAGTCACATTTATATCAGAAGTCCCCCACATTATTGAACCCGTGTGTAATTTGGGAATATTAAAAGTAAGCAACGGGTACCACTGCACGATGGCTTCCATGTTGGAAAGTTCTAAGCCAAGTGTCCTCTTATAAAGGAGTCAGCTATTTCCAACTGGGTAAACACTAAGAGGCTGCATCCTGGGCTCTTCCAGAGTACTTCCTGCCCCAGTGAGATGCAGAAAAGCCAGAATTGCTTTGGGGAAGGAGGAAATGGCTAACAGGAAAAAATAACAGACCATTATGGGAGGCCAGCATGAGAGAGCAGCAACAGAACTAGATGAGGAAAAGACAAAACCACACTGCAGCCAAAAGCAGATGTCGACAGCCCTAACATCCAAGTAGCAATTAAGCCTGGTAGCCATTCTGTGGACTGGCAGTTTTTAGTTCCATGTGTCTTTTTGGTTTTTTTATAGTATCAGGCAGCTGAGAGAGAAGCAAGCCTTATGTTTAATGAGGATCTATGGGAATGGGTGATTAATTGCAGGAAGAATTCCAGCAATGGCAATGATAATCTGACAACGAGATGCTGAGTAGGGATGGGCATGAACTGACTCATGAACTAAAGTTTGTGATGAGTTTTGGCCAGTTTGTGGCTTGTGAACTGAAGTTTGTGGCAGGTCAACTGGCACAAACTTTCTATGAACTGGCACAAACTTTCTATCTATTCATGAACCCACATGGAGGGTTCTAACAAAGAACGTGTTTGAGTGTCTTTCCAAAGCTTTGAAATAAATTTTGCTTTTCTTTAAAACGTGGATTTATTCTCGATGCTTGGGGATCCAACAACATTCCAGAAAGACTGTCTCCACTCAAATAAAAGGTTTACCAAACTTCAGAGCAAAGGGGAGGTGGACTTCTCCAGTCTTGCAAACACTGTTGTCAGTTTCGAACTAGTCGTGTCAGTTTCAAGAGGGCCCCCCCTTTGCCAGAGTTCCTTTGTGTTCACTTTCCATTTTCTTGCACAGAGCTTGCAAAATCCCACCAACCTTGCTTAGATTTGTGACTGTGCTTTGGGATCAGTCATTTTAAGCTTGCAATGCCAGTGGCACAGGGTTCTGTGGGGCACTCTGTACATTGTACTGGTTCCACTGGGCTTGCTTGGATTGTGATTGAACTGACATTGCCACATTGGCACTGGGTTCTGCTGGGCACTAGTACATTGCACTGGGTCTGCTGGGCTTGCAAAAATGTTCGTCCTCTTCAGTTTCTACTGCAGAAATTCTCTGGCTTGACCTTAGTCCTGTTGGGTTTGCTCTGCTACAGTGGCACTGGTTCTGATGGGCACATTGCACTGGTTCTGCTGGGCTTGCATATATGCCCCCCCACCTTCAGTTTCTACTGCAGAGATTCTCTGTGACTTTGATTCTGTTCTGCAGGGCTTCTATTGCCCCTGCTTTTTTTGCTGGTTTTTTCCCTCCATTGGAAAAAATGGAAGATGGAGGCACCTTCTTCAGGGGCTTGTAACTCAGACCCCATAAATCTAATCCTCACCAAACTTGGAAGGCAGGTAGAGGAGAGTCAGCTGGAGATCCCCTGCAAGTTTGGTGTCTCTATCATGTGTGTGTGGGGGGGTGTTCTACCGCATCACGAAACTCACAAACTGAATAGTTTCATTTAGGTCTTAAAAGTTCATGATGATTCGTGGTTCACAAACTGAACATGCCGCTAACCATGAACTGAAATGAACTGCATTTTCCTAGTTCATGTCCATCCCTAATGCTGACACAAACAGATGCCTTCTCCAACTGTGGGGCAAAGGTCAAACAAGCCCTCCTCCTGCTTTCTCCCCCATCTCGCCACCAAAGCCTGTGGTTCCAAGTCTACATTCCATCCATATGATGTAAACAGACTATTGTTTTATCATTCTTACATCTGAATGTTTTAGTATTTATTTAAATATTGGCCATGGGCCGTTAATAAAATCTGACTGACTGACGCCAACACAAGATTCAGAAACCTCAAAGAGGCCATCCATACATGGAACTGTTCAGTTAGGCAGTCAACTGCCAAGTTGGTTCTACCTTTCCAGTGTCTGATAAAGATATCATTATAACTAGAGATGAGTAGGAGGGAAAATCGTCTTTCAACCCATTCCTGTCTCTGATGTGCATAAATTTCTTCACTTCAAGAATTTTTATCACCTAAATGTCATGCAAATAGACCTCTGGGAACTAAAAATAAGCTTGCATCTTTGATTTTATGCACATATACATTTCCCCCCCTACAATTAAAAGGACTTCAGTGCAATGCAGATTCACAGATAGCCTCCAGAAAGGAGTTAAGCACTGGACCTAAACAGAGATCATTTTATAATGAATCAGTGTCTGTGATCTGAAGGGAGGGCCATTGGTGGCAAACACGTGGTCTCACTTCTTTTAAAGAGTTTCAGAGGACTGTCCGCACCACCTCCAAAGCAGCACATAGATTCGCACACAGGACACTGCACTCCAACCTTCCCTAGTTTTCTTTCACTTCTACCTCAGGATGAGCGAATGTCCCCCTTTTGTTTCTTTTTGTATTTAATTTACATTTTTTATTTGTCAACAGCTTCAGGTCTTCACTTTTTGCAGCTGGATTCAGATTTTTAAAGACTGAACACACGTTATTCAATCTGACGAACGTTTGAGACTGCGCGGCACAACTTTTAATAGTCATGCCACAAAAGCAGCACAAAGATATTGCTGTGAAGACTGGAGTTTTATCATAATTTTATTCATTTACTTCATTTATACCCTGCCTTACTCACCAATGGGGACCATAAATGGCTTACACCATTCCCCTCTCCTTCGTTTTATCCTCACAACAGCCCTGTGAGGTATGCTGGGATGGCCCAAGGTCACCCAGCAAGCTTCCACAGCAGCGTGGTAGTCTGACATTGTAGTCACCACATCACACTGGCTCTCTGGAGATGCTGTAAAGGTTCTCTCTGGAGATGTTGTGAAGGTTCATATCAAGAGAGACACAGTCTTTAAGAGACACAGTCCAATTACATGGGGGGGGGACAGGAGTATTTGCCATTTGAAAAGACCCTCTTAACATTATCTTTTCAGTTCATTCATATTTATTGATATAATGCCAGCCTTGTTACCTATATATATAGCAGAAGGGGGGAGGGGGAACAAGAACTTACCCTCTTCATTTCAACTCGGGTCAAGACGACGGGATGGGATGGGAGAGGCCAGATGACAGCCACACAAGCAGTCATGCAGCTTTGGTTCAGCCAGCATGAGACGCGGAGGAGTGAACACGGTGGGCTTTGAACTGAAATTTGAAGGGAGGGAGAGAGGGGGCACCAGACCGAAGAAAGTTCGAGTCTGAGGGCAGGGAAGAAGAATGAGCTGCGTCCTCCTTTTCTCTTTGCTCTCTATTTGATGTTCCGATATGTTGTTTTACGTGTGTGTGTCCATTATTTTGAAAAGGGGAAACAATCCTGAGTGAAACGTATAAATGAATTCTGTTTAAAGAAAAGAACGGGCAGAGTCGTTTAAGGGAGCGGGAGACTTCTAGGTGCCTCAGGGGGAGAGATCTGAGGAAGCCAAGATCATAGGCAGAGACATCACATGCAATAAGGGCAGGAAGATTCAGGAAAGAAAGGGCTGTAAATGTAAAACCTAACCGCTTAATCCTCTGCATGTATACTTGGAAGTCGGTCCCATGGGGTTCAGTTGCATTTACTCCAAAGTAAAAGTGGATAGGATTCCAGCTCTTAATGTTACAGAGCCAGAAAATGCAAGTTTCAGGGATTAATATCGGTCGCTTAACGCTACCCTGCTTGCACACAGTTTGAAAATAAAAAGTGATAATAACTTTTTTTTATTGAAACTGTCAAGCGTGCTTGAGTTTTTCATGGTTTATTGAGCAGATAGTCCATCAATTTTGCAGAATTGCCTTGCCTGTACTTCTTATCATGGGGTGCAAGGAAGGTGAACTGGCTATATATAGAAGTCGAAGTGAGCCAAAACCTTCTGTTTAGTTGTAGCTTTGCTTTTGTTGTGAACCAAAAGCACCTCTTTCTTAATGCAATTTGTTTCAGTTTGAAATAATCATACTCGGCGTCAGTCATGTGTTTGCTCCTGAGAAGACTTCTAACAATAGCAATTAAAACCATAAAATCACATGCAAAAAATTGATCTCAACAGAACCACCAGTCAACAATAATAAATAATCGATGCCAACAGAAATAGGCAGAGACATCACATGCAATAAGGGCAGGAAGATTCAGGAAAGAAAGGGCTGTAAATGTAAAACCTAACCGCTTAATCCTCTGCATGTATACTTGGAAGTCGGTCCCATGGGGTTCAGTTGCATTTACTCCAAAGTAAAAGTGGATAGGATTCCAGCTCTTAATGTTACAGAGCCAGAAAATGCAAGTTTCAGGGATTAATATCGGTCGCTTAACGCTACCCTGCTTGCACACAGTTTGAAAATAAAAAGTGATAATAACTTTTTTTTATTGAAACTGTCAAGCGTGCTTGAGTTTTTCATGGTTTATTGAGCAGATAGTCCATCAATTTTGCAGAATTGCCTTGCCTGTACTTCTTATCATGGGGTGCAAGGAAGGTGAACTGGCTATATATAGAAGTCGAAGTGAGCCAAAACCTTCTGTTTAGTTGTAGCTTTGCTTTTGTTGTGAACCAAAAGCACCGCTTTCTTAATGCAATTTGTTTCAGTTTGAAATAATCATACTCTGCGCCAGTCATGTGTTTGCTCCCGAGAAGACTTCTAACAATAGCAATTAAAACCGTAACGCCATTTCTAAAAAAAAAATCACATGCAAAAAATTGATCCCAACAGAACCACCAGTCAACAATAAATAATAATCGATGCCAACAGATCCAGCAATTAAATCAGGGAGGCCAAATGAGTCAATAAAACCATCAGGTTTTGACCTCAGAATCCAGAGCAGCCAGGTGGTGGCTGGAGATTTGTTGGCATTACAATTGATCTTCAGGCTACAGAGTTCAGTTCCCTTTGAGAAAATGGCGGCTTTGGAAGGTGGACTCAATGGCATTACACTCTGCTGAGGTCCCTCTCCTCACCAAACCCCGCCCTTTCCAGGCTCCACCCCCAACATCTCCAGGAATTTCCCAACCCAGAGTTGGCAACCCTAGGAGGGAGGGATCCAGGCATTATCTCAGGACCCAACAGACTCAGACTTTCCCCCTGTTCCATTTGCCAAACGTGAAATGGTCCCAAGGCCATGCCATTTGCCTGTTGTTGAAAGGTAATGCAGAGTTAATCAGTACTTATATAGCCCCTGATAGAGCACACAGTGCCCCTGAAGGGCCACTGCAGATCAGTTCGGCCCCATTATATCCTATGGGCCATTGAAGTCAATGGCGGAAACATAAGGTATATTCTGGGGCCTGGAGGAGAGGGGGTTTGAGGGAGAGGCTCCAAAATTGCAGGGTAGCTGCTGGAACCTCTCCCCAAGATACCCGCCATGTTTCAGGAACATTG
>NW_015173179.1:366240-390192 GCF_001447785.1 Gekko japonicus | reverse complement strand
TGGGCTCACCCGTGCACCAGAGGCCCAAGGCAGCAGGAGGCAAGAAGCCTGGGCGAGCTGGGCTCCTCCATGCCTGGCAGAAGATGAGGTGCAGAGGCGAGAGGTGGGCAAGCAGAAGAGGCACTCAGCCAGCAGCACAAGCTGCGTGCAAAGAAACTCCCGCCGCCCCAAGCTTCAAGGCTGCCTCGTTAAAGGAGTGCGGAGGCCAGACTCGCAAATGAGAAAAAGCAAGCTCAGGGTTCGTGGGTCGCATTTTGGGCTGTGGAAGAGGAACCGGCTCCATTCCTGGAGTTCTGGAGGCCGTTTTTCAGGCCTAGCGCTCCGGTGTGGAAAAGTGGAATTTGCCCCTACGAGTCCAAGGCCACCACCCTGGGGCTCAGGAAGGCAAGGGAATGTTTTGCCCTGCCCCTCTCCCCATGTGGGCATCGCAGCTGCCACCGGGAACAGCGGCAGCGGCCATAACTTTTTAAAGAGCCCCTCCCAAGAGCTGGGGGAGCCAGAATGACCTCTCGCGTGTGATGCCCCAGCGGCACACGAGAGGTGGAATTTGCCCCTACGAGTCCAAGGCCACCACCTCGGGGCTCAGCAAGGCAGGAGAACATTTCACCCCCCCTCTCGTGGGCGTTGCAGCTGCCGCCGAGAACAGCAACGGCGGCCATAAGTTTTTAAAGACCCCCTAAGGAGAGCTGGGGGAGCCAGAATGACCTCTCACATGAGAGGTGAAATTTGCCCCTACGAGTCCAAGGCCACCACCCCGGGCTTCAGGGAGGCAGGAGTACGTTTCACCCCGCCCCCCGCGGGCGTAGCTGCTGCCGCCAAGAACAGCGGCGGTGGCCATAACTTTTTAAGGAGCCCTGAAGGAGAGCTGGGGGAGCCAGAATGATCTCTCGCGTGAGAGGTGGAATTTGCCCCTACGAGTCCAAGGCCACCATCCCGGGGCTCAGGGAGGTGGGGGAACGTTTCGCCCCCCTGTCCCAACTGATGGCTGGTGGGAGCAGGGGGCGGGGCTTATGTGCCCTTCCCCTGGGCTCCTGACTGGTGGAGCGGTGCTCTGGTGCGCTCCGGCAGGAACCGAGGCCTGGATATGAGCATGACTTCTGTACCCCCCTCCTTCTGCTGCAACCCCCTGAAATGCTGCCCATAGAGGATAAGGGACTCTAACTGCATGATGGAGGCATTGAAGGTATGAGATGGAAGGGAGCAGTAAGTGAAAGTCGCCCCCCAGCTTCTGTCCACAGAAGTCCTCCACCCATAGGAAGGAAAGAAGAAAAAACTCAGCACGCGGATGGTGCTGGGAAATAAAACAAATGAAGCCGTGGCCTTCAAAACAGCTGTGCTTTTTGTTTTGCCACCTAAATGGGAATGCATCCAAGAGCAGGCCGGGGGATTGCCCTGAGTCTCCTCCCTCTTCTTTCTCTCCCCCCCCCCATCTGCAAATTAAGTCTGAAATAACACACCTACCAGTTTGGAGGGCAAAGCTGTTCTGCACCAAGTTCCCAATGTTTCCAGGCCTCCGATGTAATATATCAACCAAGCACTATTAACAGATGGCTTTACTGGCATCTTTACAGCTTCTTACAAGCTTCCCCCCCCACCCCACCCCCAAGCGGATCTCCTTAGTACCCTTCATTTACAGTGCCTGTGCAGCAGAGAAAGCAAAGCCCTGAAGTTAAGGTTTCGCAAGTAAATGAGTCCGTACCAGTATTGACAGTGTATAACAATGGAGCGTTTTGAGTGCTTTGCATGTATTATCAGCCTTCGCTGGTAATCTATATGTGGTGTTGATGATGGAGCAGGAGTCAATTAGCCCATCCTCAGGAAAGAGGCGCGAGAGAAATCACACCTCTGTTTTCTCCCCGCCTCTTCTGGATATAAAACCTGTGGTCATTCCCTGCTAATTATACTGTATGGATTACTTGAGCGCTAATGTAAGCTGCATGAAAAAGATAACACTCAACCTCGGAGATGAGTGAAAAGGATCTAACCTTCTTAGTCAAGGTCATTGATAAGCGTAATTATTCTGAAGTGTTTGAAGTAAAGATCTCCTGCGATATCAAGATTCCCCAGGACATTGAAAGAAATTCTCCTCCCGGTTTACAAACACAGACGAACACGTGCCCCTTTGCTGGCAGTCCAAAGCCTGCATTTTATCCCTTGATTGCTCGGCACCCTGTGACTGGCAGGTTTAATGGGTGGACAATCTCTGTTCCCCATCTTAGCTGAATGCAAGGAGCTATGATAGTTCTACCTGCAGTGTTCAATCCATAGATCCAGCCGCCGGCTCATTGCCATGAACAGAGGTACCTTTCGTGCCCGGGGTGGGAAAACGGAGGGAGCGGAAGTACAAATGGTAGTCACTCCATTTGTGGTCTCTGTCCTGCAGGGGACCACACTGTCTCCCATAGCCTCGCCCCATTGACAATTGTTATTTTCCATTCAGACAGCTTGGGGGTGTGGGGTCAGCCAGGTGGGCCAGAGGGGAAGCGTCCAAGTATCTGATACCAGAGGAGGAGGAGAAGAAGAAGAAATGGTTTTTATACCCCGCTTTTCACTACCCGAAGGAGTCTCAGAACAGCTTACAATCGCCTTCCCTTCCTCTCTCCACAACAAGACACTCTGTGAGGTAGGTGGGGCTGAGGGAACTGTGACTGACCCAAGGTCACCCAGCAGGCTTCAGGTGGAGGAGGAGTGGGGAATCAAACTCAGTTCTGCAGATTAGAGTCCGCTGCTCTTAACCACTAAACCAAAATGGGCCCATTCATGGGTACAAGAGAGGATAAAACTGACTGATATGGAGGATATTTTTCTCATGCTGCGAAAAGCACCCTCCTGTTGGCCTATTTTGGGGAGGTAAACATACCCATGCTACCTTGTACTGAGTCATATCATTCGTCTATCAAGGTCAGTCTTGTCTACCCAGTCTGGCAGTGGCTGTCCGGGATCTCATTCATTACCCAGTCCTTATAGCTGGAGATGTCAGAGATTCAACCTGGGACTTTCAGTATGCAAAGCAGATGCTTTACCACTGAACCACAGCCCCTCCCCAGGGCATGTGCATCACCAGGAACAGAAACATGCATTCATGCATTCATGCATTCATGCATTCATTCATTCATTCATTCATTCATTCATTCAGAGGGAGGGCAATTCAGCAAGCCAGTAAGAAGAAAACGTCCACTTATGTTACTGTAATTCTATCCCTCCAATTAAAGCTACCATGTTACAACCTAGAGGTTCTGCGTATCAGGGCTATTTTTGGGCAGGAACGCACAGGAACGGAGTTCCGTCTGGCTTCCAAGTTGGCCACACCTAGCAGGAACTCATTAGCATAATAGGCCACACCCAACAGCAGAAACTCATTAGGATTGGCTACATTAGGGGTGTGTGGCCTAACATGCAAAGGAGTTCCTGCTACAAAAAAGCCCTGGGTTTTGACAACAAACAAGGTAAGCAGAATAAGAAGCAAAAGGTGGGTATGGCTGGATGAGCACACTTCTGGTAACACGGAGTGTGGTCTAATATGCCAATGAGCTGTGCTGTCATGGGTGTGGCCTAATATGCTAATGAGTTTCTGCTGTTGGGTGTGGCCTATTATGCGAATGAGTTCCTGCTGGGTTTTATCTACAAAAAGAGCCCTGTTAAGCGTATCACTTAAAAGAGAGCCAATGTGGTGTGATGGTTAAGAGTGTCAGACTAGAATTTGGGAGACCCAGCTTCAAATCCCCACTTGTGCCATGGAAGCTCGCTGACCTTGGGCCAGTCACATTCTTCCAGCCTAACCTCCCTCACAGGGTTGTTGTGAGGATAAAATGGAGGAGAGGAGAATGATGTAAGCTGCTTTGTGCCCCCATTGGGGCATTAATGAATAAAAGAAATGAATGAATGAATTAAACAAATAAACTTGAAAAATGTCCAGGAAACTGTGGAGGCAATGGAGCCATAGCTTCTCATGATCTGCTCTGGGGATGATTCTGAATGTCTCATCCCTGCTGTTTTGATCTTGAAGCTCTCTTTTGATGCTGCTTCTCCCCTGTACTAACTGAACTTGTGATTCTTTCTTTTTGTGTCTCCTCCCTCTGAACGGATGCGTCTCCAATGTCACTTGTATGGCAATAAATCATATTATGCTAGACATATAAATAATGTAGGCTGTATATATTAATACTGCATGCGTTGTGTGGGAAAACGCAGGGCATAAGCATTACAAAGAAATCTGCGAAATGGTTGAAACAGTTGGCAAAAAATGTAAATGAATATAAAAAAGAAATTAAACTGGAGACATTCAGTCATCTCCTATGCCCTTCTCTCTTTGTAAACACCTGAAGCTGCCTGATAGAGCCAGTTTGGTGTAGTGGTGGGTAGGACCGCGGACTCTAATCTGGGAGAACCGGGTTTGATTCCCCACTCCTCCACATGTAGCTGCTGGTGTGACCTTGGGTCAGTTACAAGTCATTTCAGAGCTGTTCTCTCAAGGGCAGTTCTCGAAAGAGCTCTCTCAGCCCCACCTCCCTCACAGGGTGTCTGTTGTGGGGAGGGGAAGGAGATTGTAAGCCACTCTGAGACTCCTTTGAGTAGTGAAGGGTGGGGTATAAAACCAATCTCCTCCTCCTCTTCCTTCTACTGTGGGGGAGGGGGGAAGGGGGTCAGCATTGTCTGTTTTGACTGGATCTCCAGGATCTCTAGTTGTGGACTTCTACTTCACCTAGAGAGAACATAACTTCATATGAGGCTCAGTGTCCCCTCTAAGCTGAGTTAGTGTGAGCCAGCTCACCGTTTTTCAGCCTCCGGCTCACACATTTTTGTCTTAGCTCAGGAAGGATGGCTGTGGAGCAAACTAATTTATGCAGTAGCCAAATTGCTCTCTCACAACATTAATACCACTAGCTCAAAAAGCAGAATTTTTGCTCACAAGACTCGACAGCTTAGAGGGAGCATACCGTTTACTGAATCAGACCCTTGCTCCACCAAGGTCAGTATTGCCCACTGAGACTGGTAGCAGTTCTTCAGGGTCTCAGATTGAGGTATTTCACATTACCTATTGTCTGTTCTTTTTAAGTGGAGGTGCTGGCGAATGAACCTGGAACTTCATTGTTTCTCTGTTGGTTTGGTTTGAGAAGAAGAAGAAGAAGAGAAGAGATTGGATTTATACCCCGCCCTTCACTTGGAGTCTCAGAGCGGCTTACAACCTCCTTTCCCTTCCCCTCCCCACAACAGACACCCTGTGAGGTGGGTGGGGCTGAGAGAACTCTGACACAAACTGCTCTTTTTCAAGGACAGCTGTGCCAGAGCTTGTGACTGACCCAAGGTCACATCAGCAGGCAAGTGGAGGACTGGGGAATCAAACCCGGTTCTCCCAGATTAGAGTCCGCACACTTAACCACTACACCAAACTGGCTCTCATGGAGAGAAAGCATGGAGAAGCAATGAAGGGGCCATGGGAAAATATCAAATGGAAAAGGACATCGTGAAGAAACTCAAGGGAAAAAACACTGCAGTTTGGGAAACCAAACTGTGGGAAACTTTACGTGTCACAATACCCTAAATATGGATTTGTCTGGTGCCTTGTACCAATGACACATATGCCTGTTGACTGACCAGGTGAGGAAGAAGAGCAGGGATGACCACACTGGCCCTACCCCCACACGATCGCCAAGTTCTCTGATTGGAGCAAATCTAAAAGGAAGTGTCCTCATGGAAACTCTCTCTCTCCATGAGCAGAGATGCTGCTTTCTGAACACTACCGATCATGGGGAAGGAGTATATGCGTGGGTGCTTCTTCCACATGTTCATTCCATGCAGATGACTAAATTGTCATGAGGAGGCAACGGGTGGGACCGGGATGCTTGTGTTTGCTCTTCCTCCCTGCACGGTCAGTGAACATGTGGGTGGGTCTTCTGTACAGGGCTATTGTCAGCCTCATCCACATTATCCTTGCTTTAAACATCTCAATGGCATGTGGAACAGCCATAACCATGTCATGTGCATATTGAATATTAAACTGGAATGTTCAACTTCAGTGCGTAACTAGCTATTCACCAGAGGTTACCCAGTGACCATCATTTCGAGACGGATTCCTTTCACCAGCACATGAGAGCACCACTCTTGAGCAAAATGAACATCCTCTTTTTTACAGGCAGCTCCAAATTCAATCATTTTGATCTGGCAGCTCTAATATCATGCTGATCTTTGATTTGCCCTCGCTTGTCAATGTCAGGTTAATTCAATAGAGATAATGTGGTGCTTCGTTACTTAGGGCATGACCAATGCCCTCATTCCTATGGAAATCAATCAGAAAAGCCTACCGAGAGTGATAGAAGCCTAACACCTTGACATAGACCCAAATAGGAAGGGGAAGGGGCAGAAAACACAAGAGAGTATAGGAAGGGGAACTATGTGGGAAGTGGCAACCTGGCTATAGATGCAGTGGGCAGCTGGAATCCCCACCTGTACAGTTTCCTTGAGCCTGCAGGAGATCTCCTTGCAAACAATTGCCTGCTCAGGAATAAGGCCCTATTCACTTGCAAGGCATGGGAGACATAGGCGGATAGTCACAAATGAAAGGTCAAAGAGAATGTGTACCTCTGTGTAGCATGAGAGAGAACCAGGACCCTATGGGAAGAAAGAACACAGCCTCTGGGGACAGATGAAGATCTCACCTAACCACAGGGGACATAATACTCATAGGAAAAATGCAGATTTGAAGAGGAGTATGTGAATTTAGAAGCCAAAAGATGGACATAATTGACTACAATCACATTTACCTTGATTTAGGATATGGCTTCTGTATCGTTGAGCAGAGTTTATTGCATGGCTTAAGAGGAATTCTTCATAGCAAAATCCACATTATCAGTTTCCTGTTAATCTCTGAATTGAGAAAGGCCTTAATATCAATTCACAAAATAATTACCTGTGCATATATGACAGAGAAGACATAACACAGGGCTTCAGTGAATTTCAAACTGTGCTGCTTCCACACCAGGGTGATTTCCCATGGTAGTCTGGATGCTGATGTGATTGCATGTAAAACTGTCCTTGTAATGGAAATTCTAGACAACCCAGGGTAATCTGTTTTCTCTCCATTTTCAGCAGTGGTTTCCCTTTCGTACCTGATGTATTGAAGCCTACCTCCTACTGTCTTCTCACATGACCCTCAGGATTTTCTGTGAGGCAGCTGATCTACTAACCCATATATGTAGCCTATCGCTAAATTCAGCCGGTGTACCAGAAGACTGGAGAGTAGCAAATGTTACACCAATTTTTAAAAAGGGGTACAGAGGGGTATGAGGAAATTACAGGCCAGTCAGCCTAACAACCGTTGCAGGCAAATTAGAAGAGACTGTAAGCATAGATAGAATTATTAGGCACATAGAGAAACAGAGACTACTGAGGGAAAATGAGCATGGCTTCTGCAAAGGGAATTCCTGCCTCACCAACTTTTGGGATGTCACGCCTGGGGGTGTCCCCTGACTGTGGAGGGCCGCCTGCCATGGTTGCTGAAGGTCGTCGAGAGAAGCCAGAGCCTCAGATATGGAGGGATGGGGGAGTTACGTCACTCCACTCCATCCGCTCCTCGGGGTCGACAGCCGTACCTTGTTCTCGCTCACCGACAGAGCCAGTTGCCTCCAAAATCCTCCCTGGCTCTCTGGGCTTCTCTCCTTTTATCCCCCTCTACTCTTGAGGTAATCCCTCCCCTTTCATAAGAACATAAGAGACGCCAATGTTGGATCAGGCCAAAGGCCCATCCAGCCCAACACTCTGTATGGAAAGCCAGTTTGGTGTAGTGGTTAAGTGTGCGGACTCTAATCTGGGAGATCCGGGTTTGAATCCCCACTCCTCCACTTGCACCTGCTGATGTGACCTTGGGTCAGTCACAAGCTCTGGCACAGCTGTCCTTGAAAAAGAGCAGTTTGTGTCAGCGTTCTCTCAGCCCCACCCACCTCGCAGGGTGTCTGTTGTGGGGAGGGGAAGGAAAAGGAGTTTGTAAACCGCTCTGAGACTCCAAGTGAAGGGCGGGGTATAAATCCAATCTCTTCTTCTTCTTCTTCTTCTTCTATCACACAGTGGCCAGAAATACCAGTTCCATCAGGAGGGCCACCTGTGGGGCCAGGACATTAGAAGCCTAGTTCCTGATAGGGCTCTTCCCCTGTCTCTCCAGCCCTATTGGGTGTCGTCTGCTTAGTCCCGCCCTCCTGCACGTTTTGCCTGATCTCGCCCTGAGTTGGCGAGCACAAGGGAGTGGCCGCTTCTGGGAAGGCCGGGGTACCCGCCGCTGTCTTGTGCAGTGTCTCTGCTCCCGCTCTCCCTGGTAAGCCCCGTCTCCTCCCGTCGCCTCTCACCCAAGCCCATCCCTCTCCTCCTGGCCCCGGTCTCTGAGACTGAGAAGGGGAGGGGAGATCCCTCCGATGCCTCTTGGCTGCCCGCCTGCTCTCGGGTTCTGCCGCTGATAGTCGCGCCCCTCTGTATCCCCGGAACTTCTCTCCGAGGGAGCCGCGCCCTCCGGGACATGGGAGTTCTTTGAGAAAGTGAACAAGCATGTAGACTGTGGTGTCCTGGTAGACATTATATAGTTGGACTTTCAAGAGGCTTTTGACACAATACCTTACCAAAGACTCCTGAGGAAACTTAGCAGTCTTGGGAGGTGATGGGTTTTCTTATGGATTAAAAAGTGATTAAATGACAGAAAGCAAAGAGTAGGAATCAGTGGACAGTTCTCACAATGGAGGGAAGTAAGCAGTGGGGTCCCACAATGATTGGTATTAGGGGTGGTACTATTTAATTTATTAATAAATGATCTGGAACGAGGGGTGAGTAGTGTAGAGGCCAGGTTTGCAGATGATACAGAATTATTCAGGATGTTGAAAACCAAGGCTGACTGTGAAGAGCTCCAAGAGGATCTCCACAAATCGGGTGAGTGGGGAGGACCAATGTGGCAAATGAAGTTCAGTGTTGGTAAGTGTAAGGTGAAGCACATTAGGACAAAGAAATCCCAGCTTTAAGTGTGGGCTAATGGCATCTGCACTTGCTGAGACTGAGGGGGGATAAGATCTTGAGGTTGTAGTGGCTAGTTCAATGAAAGTGTCAACTCAGTGTGCTGCAGCTGTGAAAAAGGCAAACTCTATATTAAGGGATTACTAGGAAACAGACTAAACATAAAACGGCCCATATTGTAATGCCCCTGCATAGATCTATGGTGTGGCCTCATTTGGAATACTATGTATGGTTCTGGTCACCATATCTCGGGTTGGCGTCCCATTCTTGCTGTTTAAGGCCAGTCTTTCTCAGCTCTGGCATCTTCTGGCACGAGGCCCATAGCAGCCCTGGCCCGGCTATGTCCGCATCCGGCTCTGCCGCGCCTGTGCTTTTTATGTCACCGCATGCTCTTCCGCAACTCCAGCTCCACTTCTGCCATCGCTGAGTGTTGGGCACTGCTGTTTTTCCTCCTTCTGGCCACCAGGGATCACCGCGCCGCGCCGTTGCTCTGCCGCCATTGCCGCCGCCACTGCCGCCGCTGCCATCACTGATGTTCCCACCACATCCCCACTTCGGAGGAGGGTGCCCCCTACCCTTCTAAGGGTAGGTACCCATTTATCTACTTGCTTTTATTGTTCTTACTTCTTGCTTTCGAACCGCTGGGTGGGCGGGAGCTTGGACTAGGGCCGGTAGCTCACTCCGGTCGCGGTGGATCTCGCCCAGACCAGCCATAGGGCTGTTCGCTATGATGTTAATGCAAGCATTTTACCGCTTGCGCCACCGCTCCCTTGCTGAGACTGAGAGGGGAAAAGATCTTGAGGTTGTAGTGGCTAGTTCAATGAAAGTGTCAACTCAGTGTGCTGCAGCAGTGAAAAAGGCAAACTCTATATTAAAGGATTACTAGGAAACAGACTAAACATAAAACGGCCCATAATGTAATGCCCCTGCATAGATCTATGGTGCGGCCTCATTTGGAATACTATGTATCGTTCTGGTCACCATATCTCAAAAAGGACATTGCAGAGCTGGAAAAAGTACAGAGGAAGGCAACCGAGATGATTAGGAGGTTGGAGCACCTTCCCTATGAGGAAAGGCTGGAGAGTCTGGGACTTTTCAGTTTAGAAAAGAGTCAATTAAGTGGGGACATGATAGACGTTTACAGAATTATACATGGGGTGGAGAGAGTTGACAATTTTGCCCACTCCCAAAATACTAGAACTCGAAGGCATCCAGTGAAGCTGATGGGCAGTAGATTCAGAATGGATAAAAGGAAGCAGTTCTTTACACAGAGAGTGATTAAAATGTAGAATTCGCTGCCAGAGGATGTAGTGATGGCCACAGGAACAGACAGCTTTAAAAGGGGATTAGATAGATTCATGGAGGCTACTAGTAATGGTGACTCAGGGGAACCTCCATGTTCAGAGGCAGTTGACCTCTGAATCCCCGTGCCAGGAGGCAACATCAAGGGAAGTTCTCAGTCTCTATGCCCTGTTGCTGGCCATCCAGAGGAACTGGTACGCCACTGTGTGAGACAGGATGCTGAACTAGACGGACCACTGGTCTGGTCCAGCAGGGCTCTTCTTTTATTCTTATGATCACTGTTGTTGTTTATTTTTAATTTTGAGGAGCATGGGTAACACAGGGCTGCATAGAAATAATACAATAACTCTAAAAAAGCCTTCAATCTTCCTTACATGTATTTGAAGAGGCTTCCAACAATAACTCCCCCCCCACCTTAAAAGATAGGCTGAGATGGGATGATTCTCCCCTGTTTTTTTAAAAATGAGCATGTGTAACACTGGATAGGAATAACGTGATACCTCAAACAGCCTTTAAACAAACAAACAAACAAACTTGTATTTGCAAAGCCTCCAAATCCCCTCCCATCTGTCTAAAAGGCAGGCAATGTTCTTCTATTGTGCTCCTTGTTGCCAAGGTCTGGCCTTTTGTGGCCTCCACAAATCAAAAGAGTAACAGACTAGTACTTCACCAAAGTCCTGCAATGATGCTGTTTCTCCTTCGGATACAAAAAACTGCTCATGCCAATAGCCCATGAAATACTGGTTTCTTACAGGTTTAAAACAAAGCAGATTTATTTACCTTTACTAAGGGTAAATGAAGCAGAAAAGTTTTCATTTATCTACAGACCATCTATGTACAGGAAACCAGCTGCAAAGTCCATACAAGCTTGTTCCAGAGCTCTGGGGGACCAAGAAGACCATGATAACCGTGCCATGTTTTCTAAACTGAGCAGCTAAAAAGCACCAATCCTCATAATAAAGATGTATTTGCCTTTATTTATTTGTATCCCACTTTTCTTCCCACTTGAGGCTCAAATCAGCTTAGAACATGGTTCTTTGCTCCTCCGTTTTCCGACAACAATAAACCTGTGAGGAAGGCCAGGCTGAGAGTTTGTGACAGGCCCAAGGTCAGCCCGCAACCTTCCATCCTAGAAATGGGGATTCAAACCCAGGTTTCCCAGGATCCTAGCCCACCATCCTATCCACTATGCCACACTGGCTCTCAGTGCTCAGAACCCCCCTGAGGAACTTTTCTAGTTGTATCGAAACCCTTTTTTGTTTCCCAACTAAGGCTGAGCCTGAACATTTGGGGGCAACTCTAGCCCTAGATCTTTCCACCTTTGACCACAGTGTGGAGAATGTTTTCACCAGCCCAGACTCCAAACCAGCTATCCATGGTTGGTGGCAGGGAAACAAATGAACTTAGTGTGGCTTGTTAAACTATCTGCGTATAAGTCTTTTCTTAGAAAATGGAATACTGTATTAGAAAAAATAGACAAACATCCAATTAGTAATTCAACTTTTGTTAACCACGAATATTATAATATGATGAAGTTACCATAACTGTGTAAAAATATTATTAGTTTTGTAGTTATAATTGTTTTATATTGGTTTCGCTTTATTTAAGTTAACAAGTGTCAACTGTTAATTCAGTTTTCAGTTCATATGTTAAACCAAAGTTGAATGGTTAGTTGTATTTGTTGTAAAGGAATATATATATATATATATTGTATTAACACCCCCCCCAACAATCTGCATTCTAGTTTTCTGTAGTTCCAAGCAGAGCTCTGTGGAACAAGCCCACGGAGATATTTCTGTTCTTATTTTCCAGTTTTGCTTCTCTCAAACCTTCTGAAATATTTCACCCAAGCACTAAGCTCCATATGTATCTTGACATTTTGTTTGCATCCAACATTCGGTGTCATTTTCTTACATATTAGTATGCTGGTGGGGGGCTTTGATCAAATAAAAGTTGTCACCTGTCCTGAGGTGGGAAAGGAGGAAAAAAACCCACAATCCCTATTCATTTTCATGTTAATGAATCAAAACGTATGCAAATATAAAATGGCCTGTTGCCTAGTGTTAGCAGAGGAGCAGAAAGCAGGAAACCAGACAGGCGGCAAAGGACATGGCTGGCCAGTTTAAAAATGCCCTGCATATCAACCTGGTGCCAAATCTTTTTAAAATGCAAAGATACTTTATGAATAGACACGCTGCTGAATGGCTTTCTTCAGCTCCCTCAGGCTTCCTTTCAAGGGGAAGTTCGTTAAAAATGACGACTCCTGTTGCACCCCGTGCTATTATGTGCTCCTTTGCTGGATAATTAAGTAAGAATTTTCAATTTTGTTCATGCCTTTACTAAATTAAACTCTGGTCGCATTAGTCTGATCCATATGGTCATTAGCCTAGTTACATTTCAGGCGCGAGATAATAAGATGGGATTTATTGTCCTCGTCCTACAACTCTAGATATGGTTGCGTAGACATGGGTTGGGGGGAAAAAGTTAATTCCCTGTCTCATCCCTTCTTTTCCAGTGACAGCTCTTGCAGATCGGAAGGCTGATATTAGGCCAGTGCTGCTTGACAGAAAATAATTCTTAAAAATACAGAAAGATGAGTATAATAAACTCCTCCTGGCTGAAGATTGCTAGTTCATGCCGATTAAAAAATTGTAACCTAGTTCCGAGGTGGTGGTGGTGGGGCAAGTTCTGCACAGCTGAATGGGTGGATAATACGTTCTCCAGTTCCAAACAGATTATACCAACTATGCAAGGCCGCCTTCTCAGATTTCTTGCTCATTATTTCGCTAAGGAACAAAGACTTGTTTCGTTTCATACAACAGGGTGGTCGAGAGGACAGGCCACTCGTTCCACGCAGGGAAGATGCATTTTGGAAATCGACATTTTGTCATGCCAGGGGTGTCACTCCAGGCTTTGGTATGGGAATTAGGGTTGCCAGGTTCCCCTGGGTTGCCATCAGTGTTCCCTCTAAGCTATGTTAGTGTGAGCTATCTCACACTTCTTAGCCTCCGGCTCACACATTTTTGTCTTGGCTCAGGGAGGAGGGCTCCCGAGCAAATTTATCTATGCGGCAGCCAAATCGCTCGCTCACAACTTTAATGCCAGTAGCTCACAAAGTAGAGTTTTTGCTAACAAGACTCCACAGCTTAGAGGGAGCATTGGTTGCCATATCCAAGCTAGGAAACTCCTGGAAATTTGGGAATGGAGCCTGGGGAGGACAGGGACCTCTGCCGGGTACAATGCCACAGAGTCCACCTTCCAAAGCATCCATTTTCTCCAGGGGAACTGATCTCTGTAGTCTGGAGATGAGCTGTGGTTCCAGGAGATCCCCAGGTCCCACCTGGAGGCTGGCATCCTTATGGGACAGAAAAAGCATTTCAGAATGTAGAGGGAATCAAGGTACCAAGGAATCTTCTTCGATACATTTAAGATCAAACAGCTGAAGTCCTACTATATTTTAAGGGTATTTGCCATGGGTACAGTTTTACATCTGAGAAGTGGCAGAGGTGCTCCTGGGAAAGAAGAATAATGTGACCTAAAACACAGACCTGGATTGGACAATGTGCAGTCCTATAAATGAGAATCAGCGTGGTTTAGTGGTTAAGAGCAGTAGACTCTAATCTGGAAAGCCGGGTTTGATTCTCCACTCCTCCTCCACATGGAGCCTGCTGGGTGACTCTGGGCCAGTCACGGTTCTCTCAGCCCCACCTACCTCACAAGGTGCCTGCTGTGGGGAGGGGAAGGGAAGGTGATTGTAAGCCACTCTGAGACTCCTTAGGGCAGAGAAAAGTGGAGTAGAGAGAGTGTGAAAGGTTGCTTGAACTCTTTTTGGCCTGCCTGCCTTCACTTCTGTACTGCAAGACCTAGCAAGGGGGCCACAACATTCTAATATGGAAAGATGCCATTTCCACAGGTTCAGTTTCTGTGATTTGTCCCCTAGATAAATTCTGAGCATCTGTTGAATAGCCTGAACCCACATCCATTGGATTGTCGCTCCTTATCCATACGGGTGGTCAGTGGCACTGGAGTCATAGAATAATAGAATCATGGAGTTGGAAGGGATCTCCAGAGTCATCTAGTCCAACCCCCTGCACAATGCAGGAAAGTCACAAATACCTCCCCCCAACACCCCTATTGACTGTTGTTCCATGCCCAGAAGATGACAAAAAACTTCCAGGATCTCCAGCCAAACTGGCCTGGAGAAAAATTGCTAACTGACCCCAAAGAGGTGATCAGCATTTTCCTGGGAGTGTAAGAAAAATTCATGAGAACTAAACACTGATGCAATCCTTCCTGCCCTCCCTCTCATGTTCTGCCTAAGTTCACATAATCAGCATTGCTGACAGATGGTTATCTAGTCTCTGTTTGAAAACCTCCAAAGAAGGAGAGTTCACCACCACCTGAGGAAGCCTGTTCCACTGAGGAACCACTCTAACTGTCAGGAAGTTCTTCCTAATGTTCAGCTGAAACTCTTCTAATTTAATTTCAACCCATTGGTTCTGCCCCGACCTTCTGGGGCAACAGAAAACAACTCCATACCATCCTCTATATGACAGCCCTTCAAGAACTTGAAGATGGTTATCATATCAGTCATCTCCTCTCCAGGCTAAACATACTGGGCTCCTTCAACCTTTCTTCATAGGACTTGGTCTCCAGACCTTGGGTTGCTTGACCTCTTTCAACACAGGTATCCTGGTTGGGAGGGGAGGTAAGGCTTTCTCTTGCTGTTTCCCATTCTGTACTGTACATAGGGCTGCTGTGAGTGGCACAAAGTGACAACAGGTCTGGCGGGGGGGAGGGAGCAAAAAACTACATCAGGCTTTGCAAAATGCCGTTGATCCAAACAGACCGGCAGCCACCAACACAGCTAAGATACAGCTTAGATGGACACCAAACTGCACATTTTCTTTCTTTCTTTTTTTTAAACTAGTGTTTATTTATGACTGGGATGACTATGTTGCTCACTCTTGGCAGTTGAGCAGCACACAGCAATGACATGCCTGTCTATGGGGAGGGAACACACTTCCCGTTGGGCTTTGCAAAATACAGGCATACAAAATATGTGGCTAAAGGCACTCTGTCTGCATACACTGCAGACATAAATCACTGACTAGGTTTAAGCTGAGCCTCACGTCAAAAGACCAGCTCCTTGCTTGCAGCCAGTGGACAGAATGTGAGACAAAGTGGTGGCAGTGGCGGTGGGAGGGCTTGAGCATCCCTAACTTGAACCACACCAGCATACTAGTTTCCCCTCTGCCTACAGTGTCGAGGAGTTTGCGACGCTCCCCTTTGTTCCCACTGCTTTTCAAGGTGCAGGAGCTCTCCTTGGCTACTGGTCAGCCAACCAGCTGAGCCTACAGCTTTCCGCTTAGGTTTCATTATCCTGTCAGCATTAAAAAGAACAAGCCCAGGGTACGTTCACTTCCTACGCCCATTCCAAAACATCAACCGTTCCAAACGAGTGCAGGGTATTTCAGGCATTTTGCTCAGAGGTTGTCAAGAGAGCTGCAGTCATCCAACATTATCTTGTCACATCCGTTTACCTGCTCTGTTATAAAAACCGGAGGAAAGAGAAAATATCTAGGTCAGGATGGTTTATTATCCACCTGCTTCTGGAAAACCGGGGTGACTTATTTAAGGTGAAAATCCACATTAAAGGGGAGGGGAGAATGCAGGAGAGGAAGGGGCAAGGCTCCTTGCCTGATGATAGGGCTGAGAGAAAATCTCGTATTTGCAAACAGCTTGTATCTCCTTGTCAAGCTCTGGGACTCAGCTGGTAGCGCAAGTGGGTTAATAGAACAGAAGGAGGGAGCGAGAAAAGAGGAGTGGCAGAGGGAGAGGATTAAGCAAATACAAGATGCTCTCCAAAAATGTCTTTTTGTGGAGTGGTGTAAGTAAGCTAAAAACACAGAATAAAACACATCTTTGCAGAAAGCAGGCTAGACTTAGCACCCACCGTGATGAATATCGCCACACCTCGAAGCCCGACTAGGACAGGAATTTCTGGAATCTCTCTGGTTGTCACCCATCGGTTGCAGCATGAAGGGCACCTGCATTTGGGGGCTTGGAGAGAGAGCCTTTCTTGCCAGCACAGGCAGCGTTAGCTCTTGCTAAATTTGCTAAATCTATGCTCCTGCCTCTTATTAAATCTTCATCAGGGGTTAGACTGGCCGAGCTCCTTTCTTACGTCTTAAGATTCTCCTTCAGTACATCCAGCATTAAGCTTCAGCTGATGAAGATTTTTGAAGTGGGATTACATCCAGATCTGTGTTCTGACCACTGTAAACGTTTTATCCAACTTCTGTAAACATTTCTACTACTGTAAAACCTTTTGTTTTACTTTTGTAAACATTGTTGTTAACATTTTGGCTATTTATTATTTGGCCACATTTTGTAATTCGTGCAGACATCTGTTTGTTCCTTTTTCAGTCTTCGTCATAGTAAATAATATAATCACGGTGTATCCATTTCAAACATGTGCATGTTAAAAGTGCCATCAAGTTGCTTCCAGCTTGTGATGACCCTATGAATTAATGGCCTCCAAAACATCCTATCATTAACAGCTTTGCTCAGGTCTTGCAAACTGAGGGCAAAGGCTTCCTTAATTGAGTCAATCCATCTCATATCTCAAAGGGAGATTAGAAAGAGAGATTGCTGAATTGCAATTGATAACAAAGCACAAGACAATGCACCCACCTGAACTGAATCGAGACCTAGGTTCCCTGTCTTATTACCAATGCTTTCTTCACACCTACTACATCTCTGCATATCATATTGAATCCAATCAGATCTTCTATTGTCATTTGGCATCTGAAATCACTCCACTTTCCAATATGTAGGTCAGATGGACTCACATTCCAGCGTTATCTAAAGAAGTGAGCAATGGCTCACGAAAGCCTATACCATACCACACATTGTGAAAGTCTATAAGTCGCCAATATGTAGGTCAGATGGACTCACATTCTAGCGTTATCTAAAGAAGTGAGCAGTGGCTCACAAAAGCCTATACCATACCACACACTGTGAAAGTCTATAAGTCGAACCTAACAGAAATTGCAAGTAGATAAATAGGTACCACTTCAGTGGGAAGGTAACAGCGTTCCATGTGCCTTGGTGTTTAGTCATGCCGGCCACATGACCACGGAAACGTCTTCGGACAGCGCTGGCTCTTTGGCTTTGAAACACAGATGAGCACCGCAACCCTAGAGTCGGACTCGACTGGCTTTCGAGCAAGGGAACCTTTACCTTTACCTTTTTATAAGGTGTTACTGGACTCTTGCTCTTTTCCACTGCTAAAGACAGACTAACACAGCTACCCATCTTGATCCATCTCATGTTGGGTCTTCCTCATTTTCTGATCCCTTCAACTTTTCCTCGCACTATTATCTTTTCTGGCGACTCTTGGCTTCTCATAATGGGACCACAGTACGATAGCTTCAGTTTAGTTATTTTAGCTTCTATGGAGAGTTCAGGCTTGATTTGATCTAGAATCCACTTATTTATTTGCCTTTTTGGAGGTCCACGGTATCCATAAAACTCTTCTCCAACACCACAATATGAATTAATTTTCTTCCTATTAGCAAACATGGCTGTTGAGAATATCAGTGCAAATCACCAGCCAAGTTTACCTTCATCGAACGTCTTCAATAAGAGGCGAGCTCCTGATTAGTCTACCCTGATGGGTTTTGCAGAAATTCATCTCAAGCACTATGCCAAGCAGTATACCTTCATCGAACGTCTTCAATAAGAGGCAAGGTGAGCTCCTGATTAGACCACCTTGATGGGTTTTGCAGAAATTCACCTCAAGCAATATGCCAAGCAGTACTGTGCCTGTGCCTGTGCAGTAATGTGTTTGAACAGGAGGGAAGGTAGCATGGTATAACCAAGTCTTGTCAGATCTTGGAAGCTAAGCAGGGTTGATACTTGGATGGGAGACCACCAAAAAGGACTCTGCAGAGGAAGGCAATGGCAAACCACTGCTGAATGTCTCTTGCCTTGAATACCCTATGAGGTCAGGGATCCAGAGGGGAATCAGGAAATTACAGGCCAGTCAGCTTAACTTCCGTCCCAGGCAAGTTTATAGAAACATAAGAACATGACAGAAGCCAATGCTGGATCAGGCCAATGGCCCTGTAATCATAGATAGAATGGTTAGGCACAAAGAGGGACAAAGCCTGCGGAGGGAGAATCGGCATGGCTTCTGCAAAGAGAAGTCCTGCCTCACCAAGAGGGATGGACACGAACCACAAAAATGTGGTTTGGTTTGTAGTTTGTGGGCTGCCCAAGAAAGCCCCTTTAAACAGCTCAGCCATGGGAGCAGGCTGCCCCTGTGGCTCAGCTGTTTCCAATCTTTTGGCGGCCCCTGCTTTTGGCTCCCCACAAACCTCCACAAATTGCCTTAAAAGTTCATGGAGGTTTGTGACCAGGGGTCATTTTGTAAAAAAAGAGCTGCAGGAGCTCATTAGCATAACTTATTAGCATATGCCATACCCCCTGACATCACCGGAAGTGTGCATCAGCCCCTCTGACAGGCAGAAGCACCTGGGATCCCCAGGTGCCAGAGTGACGCATAGCGTCATGTCCTGGCGACAGTGGTGCAACGCGTCTCGCCGTCCCCGCAGCAAGGATTCTGTGAAGACATGCAGATCCCCCACCGCGATTTGGTGAGATTTGGCAGGTCTAGTGGGGGCCTATTTTTTGCATTTAGCAAATACTGTGTTTTTGAAGCAAGCATTGAAATTAGGCAGGAATCAGAACAGCCCCATTCCCCGCTTTGTTTGGTCACCCAAATGCAAAGCAGAATAAGGCTTCTTTAAGAGTTTCAGGTACCTTCTGCAGAACCACTCGCTTTGTCCGTGCCTGACAAGCTGCCCCTGCCAAATCCTGTGTCAGTCTTAAAGGGACATCTTCCTTCGCATCTGATCAGTCCATTTTCAGCCAAGGCCCACAAGACTTGGCGGTGTGTCCCAGTCTACCATGTGGGGCTGACCAGCCAATTAACCTTTTGTGTTTACCACACAGTTATTATACTTACCTGAAAGCATAAGCTACCCAAACCACTGTAATAAGTCATAGGGGAGAAAGGGGGAGGGAGGAAACTATTTGCAAAAGACAGAGTAAGGGGAAGAGAAGATTGTTTGGAGTGGGAAAGGTCACTCTCTGCAAGCAAACAGCATAAAGCAGCAAGACAGCTTTTGCCTGTTTGGCTCCTGCAGTCTGATATTACAGACAACAGCTTCCTGGATGTGGGTCTGCCCTGGAGCATAATGGTCCCGAACCCTGTGCCAGCAGAAAGCGAGGCATGTAATTATACAATGTGGAATAGGTTGACATGATTCCAGCTGATACAAAGCAAAAAAGACTGTGGTTTCTCCTTGGCCCTTTTCCTTCCTTTGAGATGTGGAGAGAGTCGGATTTTTTTAAAAATGCTACTTCGCAATTTGTGTCCTTAGAGTCAGTTATATGGTTTAACAGAAATGCTGGGGGAAAGAAAATCATGGACTTGCTTGTGAAATGTCATGGGAACTATCCATTAGGTGCCCACGGCCCCTAAAAAGCCACTTGAGATCCAATGTCTTGGATCCTATGAATGAGTTTTGTTTGGACTACATGGTCCCTGCCATGAAGCACACTTCTTTTTCTGCTAAAATATCCACTTGCACAAGATCATTGGTTTCCAAGGGGCTGCAGCGCAAACGGAGGTTTTAGTGGAAGAGGAAGCATGTGCCGTGTCAGAGTCTATCTCGTACACGTGGGACTTGTTCATAGGACCCAAGCCAGTAATCTTGACAGCAGCAATGGGAATGATAGCTAAAGGGAGAATTGCATTTCCCCAGCAACCTTTGCTGGGAAGCACAAAGAAGGGCACTGAGATCAGCAGATAAGAACCTCCTGGTGATTCCCGGCCCCAAAGATATCCGGCTGGCCTCGACCAGGGCCAGGGCTTTCTCAGCCTTGGCCCCAGTCTGGTGGAACTCTGTGCCGAATGACATCCGTGCCCTGTCTGATCTATTAAAGTTCCGCAGGGCATGCAAGGCAGAGATGTTCTACCGGGCCTTTGGTTGAGGCCAGCGACGGTTCCTTTACATCTGCCTGAAAATCTGAATGCTAAATATGCCATCTGTTTAAATATTTATACTGAATGTTTTAATATTGAATTTTGTTGTTTTAACTGGTTTTAAAATTGTATTAGATTTTATGTTGTTGTAAACCGCACTGAGCCCCACATAAGCGGGGAGGGGAAGTTAAGAATTCAAAATAGGCTTCCCAAGTCCCCCCCAGGGGGTGGGGAAACCCTGCCCCAGAGGCCCGTTCCCCGCCGCCAGATCAGGCCCCGGGGGAACTCCACCCCGACATGCGTGTAACCCGGAAGTGATGCGACCACGCCGGTCACGCTGGGGGCGGGGGCACGGAAATCCGAGGGAAAACTATGGTTTTCTCTCGTATGGCCATGGCCCCACCCCCAGCGTGTCTGCCATTGTCATGTCACTTCTGGGTGCACGCGCACACACACCAGACGCCGGCCGGGAGTCCCCTGCTCCGGCAGAAAATTGACTTGGCAACCCTAATTCAAAATAAATAAATAAATAAATAAATTGCATTTCTCCAGCAACCTTTATTGGGAACCAACTTGCTTTTGCATAGCGAGCAGAAGGGCTGACAGCTTTCTCAACCATGTGAGAAGTCCTACTCCTAAAATTTCCAGCCAATCCAAAGGCAACATACTGCCTACCAGCTGCATGCATCAGTATTGCACTCCACTGTTCCTATTTGTGCTTGTAGGCTCTAAGGTTCAGGGGCAGGTAGTGACTGCATAAGGCCCCAGAATTGAACCACAAGGTCTCTGATGGGAGAGGAAGGAGTCAGGTTAGTATACGTTAACTTCTACAGAGGGAGAAAAATTGGCCATCCTCTAAAGCAAGTTTCTCAACAGACCGGTTCTTGTTCCCAGTAATTTGATTTTAAAGCAGACTATCTTTTTTCCTTGGTAAAATCTTGGATCCCTCTGTGTGGTCTTACACAGGTTCTTGCATTCACTCTGTTTTTCAGTGTTCTGTGATATGCTATCAAGAGTGTTCCTGAGAAAGGGCATTGATTTTTAGCGTGTTTAGCGTGTTTAGTGTGTTTCTTATTTCAAGCTCCATCATTCTAACTTCACAATTGTAGCACAGAATGCAAAGTGGGCAGAGCTTTCTGCCAGAGGTAGATGAAACTATGCAAATAGATGACAAACCTTCGGTTTGACTTAGCTGACAGGTTGGTAATTTTAAACCACTTGAAATATTTGTCTGCTCTTGTATAAGTTTTTTAAATGCTGTTTATCTCTGTTAAGGAGTTAATTTGTTGCATTGTTACATCACAGCATAGATAAATGCATTTTACATGCTTAAAGAAAAAAGGGGGGAAAAAAAGAATTGCATTTCCCCAACAACCTTTATTGGGAACCACGAAGAATTGCATTTCCCCAACAACCTTTGCTGGGGTCCTCTCATGGCCAAACCAGATGTGAAGCTGAGAGTTCATGATTACAGCACTGTTCAGGGTTGGCACCTCAGCCCCCACACTTACCTCCAAGGAAGAAGGGGTCCCCAGCAGGGAGAAGTCATGGAGGCAGGGCCTGGTGCCGATGGACCTCAGCCCCCACACTTACCTCCAAGGAAGGAGGGATCCCCAGCAGGGAGAAGTCATGGAGGCAAGGCCTGGTGCCACATCCCAAGCTGCTGTGACAGCTGGTGCAGCCAGGGAGACTGAGGGAAGAGAGAGCAAAGCAGGAGAGACCCAGAGAGGCAGTGGTGAGGAGGCAGCCAGCAGGAAAGGTGGGAAGACGGCCAGAGCAGCACCAAGCGGGATCTCCACTGGATGCCTGATGCAATCAACAGGTGACCAACATGTGGCAGAACCGGCCCAGTGACAGCTGCAAGAGACAACAAAGGCGGAGCAGGCACAGGCAAGCCATGTGCGATGACCGGTCAGCCTTCTGCAAGTCTCTGGGTCCAGGAGGTCCCCAGTAGTGGGGCAAGGGAGGGGCAGGTGGCCTCAGCCTTCTTAGGCCCACAAGGCCCAAGGACATAGCCCTTTCAAGAGGCCCAGGAGGGTGGGGCAGGAGGGATGGAAGCCCGGACCTGGGGGCCATTGGTCCTAAAGCCTGCCACTGCACAAGCCCAGCCCCTGGGGTGGAGGGAGTTGGTGAGACAGGGGATGTCCGTCCCTCTAGGGAACCCTTTAAAAAGTGATCCCTGGGAGAGCCAATGAAGAAGGTCCAGATCTATCCCAAGAGCTCCAGGGGAAGGCTCCTAACCACTGCACCAAACTGGTGCACCAAACCCTCCTTGCTGAGACCTAAAATAAGGGAAATCTGGAGGGCTCTGCATCCCAGGACTCCATCCCCACTCTGCTGGAGTCTGGCAAGCTCCTAGAAGTTTTTAAAATGTAATTATCAGGGCGGGGGGGCTGCTTTAGATTGGGACTATGGTACAAGAAGAGGGATTCCCATAACACACGTTTTCAGATAGACAAAGTTCCCAGGGAGCCACAATGTGCGGCAGGGAGGAAACACACGGGGACAGAGATGGATCTCTCTGTATTTATTTAGGATAGTTCCATGTAGCCTCTTCCGAGTTCTGCTCAAGGTAGCTTACAATTAAAATCACCACCCTATATTAATGTTTTAATTTTTTTTAAAAAAAATTACCTTCAATTTGTATCCCACCTTGCCGGTGCAAACTAGGACCTCCAACCTGAGACCCTGGAGAGCCACTGCCGGTCAAAGCAGATAATGCTGACCCCGACAGACCAGAGGCCTGACTCCCCGTAAGTCAGCTTCATGTGTTTGTCTTGTCTGGCTTTGCCCTCAGCGGACGAAGAAAGGGAACAGCAGAGTCTCCACCCACACATGTTGTTCAAGGAAAAACTTGCACAGACAGCTTGCTCAAAAGTAAGTCCCACTGCTTTTAATGGGAATTACTTACTGCCAAGGAAACGTAAAGCCTTTCCATTGTCTTTTCTTTTTCCCTTCAATTTTAGCTGTACTTGCTGAATGTTTGGAAGAAAAGAATGGTCTTTAGGGTGGGGAAATGTACCATTACTTGATTTTGGAAGGCAGACCTAAGGCGAAAGACAGCGTCCCATCTGTAAAGGTTTCCGACAGACACGGGAGAAGGCAAAAACCGTTTTCCTTTGAGAGAAGTCTTCCTCTTCGATTTCAATCTGATCGCTTACAGTAATGGAAAGGAATTAGCAACAGTGAAGCAAATATCCCTAAGGGAAGGTTTACTAGCAGCAGTCCTGCATCTTGTGCCTGCCTGACACCGACCATCAATCAGTATTCCGTGTATTTGGAAGGCGAGGAGACAATCAGCCTAAGAAGGAAAAAGACTAAGTGCAAGAGATCCACATGAGGCAGCAAAACTACTGGAGAAGTTGGGGCTTGAAACAAGGAACCTGGAAGAGCAAATAGAGATGGAGGAACCGGCAATAACAGATGATGAGGAAGCAGGCCCTTCTACGCACCAGGAAAAGAGGCAAAGGACAAGCTCCTAGAGGCAGAAAATTAAGGGAAGTATCCATTAAACAAAAGGTCACTAGCAATGGGAAAGAACTAAACTATCGGAGGGGGGTGGTGCACACACCTGAAGGTGTAGAGAGAGGATGAGTTGTTCCTCC
>NW_015173179.1:333121-365709 GCF_001447785.1 Gekko japonicus | reverse complement strand
CCTTCCTTCCTTCCTTCCTTCCTTCCTTCCTTCCTTCCTTCCTTCCTTCCTTCCTTTTTAAGCTGCTTTGGGTCTCTTCAGGAGAAAAGTGGCCTAAGCATAGTTGCCAGCTACGACACCTCTAAGCTGACCCCCCCCATACACACTTCTCCTGCCTTCAGATATAAACTTGGGTGTGGCCAGAGGTGTAAGCCGAAGAGTCCTTGGCTCGTAGCCCACAGGTCATGTCCATAGCTCAAATGGGGTGGCCCATAAATTCAGGGCTGGTCAAAGTTATAGTTGGCTATATTTTGATTATTTAAGGTCCCGTTCACACGCGGCAATTTGGTCCGGGAGCGGGCCAGTTCGGGGCCGGGTCAAACCGGCGCGAGGGGGAGCAGTGAATAAATGTATTAGACAAGTCAGTACATTTGGATATGGTTGGTGAGGGACAAACCTAACTGTTGATTTTAGAGCCTGCTTGTGGGTTTCCATGAATCATTGAGCTAACCCCTGTGGAAAACAGGATGGTTGTCTAGATGGCTCTTTGGTCTGATCTATCAAGGCTCTTCTTACGTTAACTCTGGTAGACCCATCAGCAGCAGTTCCGAAATGCTCATCTACAAAGGAGTATCTTTAATTCTGAACACCTGAAGTGTCCTGGCCAGATGGACAAGATCCTGAGGAAGTGAGTTCCATAGGAAAAGTGGAGAAGTTCCTCGTTCGAAGACCTTCGTGTCAAAATTTCAGATGGTGGGGAGGTCATCTTTAACAAGACCTCTGCAGATGACCTCAGTGCACGAGGGAAGCATCATTACCATCACCTACCACTTTAACATGTACTCAGCGCTTCACAATAGCTAAATAAATCACATCGACTTTTACTGCACTGTGCTAGTACTCTAAAAGCAAACCTAAAAACTCCTTCCCCCATGAGACCAACCTCAGAAGAGTACCAAGAATGCGCTGTTTTGTCAGGGATGGCAGATATTTTTATATCTCTATAAAGCTACATCATGTACCGACACACAAAGCTGAAGAGAGAGATGAAGCTATATTGGAAAATTGAGCCGAATGGCAGGGAATGAAAATAAACACGGAGGATGAGTAACAGCTTGCGAAAGGAGGAAGGGGGTGGGGGAAGGAGGAGAAACATAATGACTTACTGTCAGCTAATAAGGCTAACAGCAATAATAGAAAAGCAGAAGAGAGATACTGGAGGAAAGGAGATATATTAATAAATGAAGTGGGCAATTGAATTAGTGAGTATTTCATAATAGCGGAGCCAATGAGTTGTTGCTATCGGCCATCTTGAATGGAAAATAAAAAGGTATGATGCACTATTAAGACAGAAAATTAAGTTGCAGGAAAATGCAGGGCTGCCACTGAAACTGGCAGCCTTCGGCTTAATTTCCCCTTCCGTTGTGAAATTAGTAAATTTTTCCCAGTGTCACTACACAGGGTTCCCCATGATGTTCTGATGGGTAAACTAGAGGACTGTGGACTGGACTCTAGGATAGGTGGATAGGGAACTGGTTGGAGAACCGCAGTCAAAGAGGAGTTGTCAATCACATTTCATCTGAATCGAGGGAGGTGTCCAGTGTGCAGGGGCTACTCATTAAATCTGCAGATGACACCAAATTGGGGGGAGCAGTGAACACACCAAAAGATAGAGATCGAATTCAACCAGATCTGAACACAATGGAAAAGTGAGCGGTTGTGAAAAAGATGCAATTTAACAAAAAGGGGGAACACACGTACTGGAGGGGGGATACACTTCTGGGTAGCAGTGTGTGTGAACAAGATCTTGGGGTATGGGTGGACTGTAAGTTAAATATGAGTAGCCAGTGTGATGCAGTGAGAAAAAAAGGCTAATGCGATCTTGGAGTGTAACAACAGAGACATAACATCCAAACTGCAAGATGTCATAGTCCCACTGTACACTGTATTGGTCAGGCCACACCTGGAACATTGTGTGCAGTTCTGGAGGCCTCACTTTGAAAAGGATGTGGACAGAATGGAGTGGGTGAAGAGGAGAGCAACAAGGATGATCAGGGGCCTGGAGACCAAGCCCTGTGAGGAAAGGCTGAGGGACTTGGGAATGTTCAGTCTGGAGAAGAGGAGGGTGAGGGGGAACATGATTGCTCTCTTGAAGTATTTGAAGGGCAGTCACTTAGAGGAGGGCAGGGAGCTGTTCCTGTTGGCAGCAGAGGATAGGACCCGCAATCATGGGTTTAAATTAAGGGCAGCTGGAAATTAGGGAAAAAAAACTTTTTAAAGTAAGAGTTCAACAGTGGAACTAGCTACCTAGGGAGATGGTGAGCTCTCCCTCACTGGCAGTCTTTAAGCAGCAGCTGGACAAACACTTGTCAGGGATGCTTGAGGCTGATCTTGCATTGAGCAGGGGGTTGGGCTAGATGGCCTATATGACCCTTTCCAACTCTGTGATTCTCACTGCACGTTTCTTTACCCTGTTGAACATATTTGCAGTGGGTGGGAAATATATAGTACAGCAATACTGAGTCATGGTAGTAGGTTGTACTATGTTGGAACTCAACAAAGGTGAGCAGCAGTGCCACACTTTCCATAACCCTCCCTTAATCATTAATGAAGATCCCAAGGACAATCCATCAGGTTGTTCTTCTGAGTAAGTGCCATTGCAATGAATGTACACAGTGCAAGAGTATCATGGTAGTCTGGCAGGTAAGCCCCCCACCATTAGCCTAGTTTATCTTTGTAGCATGCACCTATGAGCCTGATGGGATTTACAAGCTATTCTCCTGTAAGGAATTCTTGCCTTTGGCAAGTAGCTAATTCTGAGACTGCACAGTGTCATTAACCCAGCCTTTCTCCCAGGTCAGGAGAAAAAGTGTATGCATGTAATTTAGAGTACATTTATATGAAAGGAAGTCAAGAAACAAAGGATCAAGTCTGACAATAAATGGACGGTTATCAGAGGAGAAATCAATGAATGAAGATTGTTTTTAAAAAGAGTTTGTGCCCTTCCTTTTTTCACCTCCCATCCACAGTAGACAAGTCATCAGTTTCTGATCAAGGTAAACTGTAGCATGAAAGGAGTCAATGACATGTAATTGGTTCTTTTCGTAATATACTGTAGGGTAGCTCCAGCAGTTGACACTTATTATAACGGAACATGATGATTCCTTCTTCTTGTCGACACAGGTTTTGTTTTGTTTTTAAAGGGAGCTCTGAATTAAGATATGAAATGTGTGGATACTCTTTTACATTTTCTCCTCCCCCCCCAGTACAAATAGAAAAGGGAAACTGTGTTGAATTATGGATGCAGAAAACAAGAGACGTGAGTTTGGCGTGGCTATTGAGCAAACTGAAAAATGGGATCATTTTTTTCCTTGCAAAATTGATGGTCAGAGTTGTGATTTATAATTATGGAAGGGGGGGGACAATTACACAGTTTAAGATGCATTAACTCCCAGAAACATACGAAATGTCACATAATTAATCTTTTTATTCTGCAGCACACGCCATGCAAGCAACACTTATTTATAAACAAATCAGTATTCAGATGTAAATAGCTGCATGGCCTGAATTTAGTAGTTTGAATAAAGAGTGCAGAATTCCCAGCCCTGGGCAGTTTTAGAAAAAGACTGGACTGGGATCTGCTTGTGGGTGTGCTTTTTAAAATACGTTTAGGCAGGGACCCAGATTATAGATTCCCCCACCCTAAATCTGATTTTTAAATCAAGACTGCAAGTACCAGCCAAACAGTGTTATACTGTAGTGTGGATGAGAGAAAAATGTAAATATCTCTTTGGGGTTTCATTTTGTTTTTAGGATTGCAATCTTTAATTCGTAGGTCAGTCTGCAATCGTAAGAGTGCTTTTCTGGGAGTAAGCCCCACTGAATAAAATGGGATATTCCTGAAAAGAGATTCTCAGGATTACTCCAATCAGTTAAAAGGAAGCAACTACAAATGCAATCCTACACAGAGTTATAGCCTTCACGCCCTTTTTAAGCCCATTGACTTAATGGATGTAGAAGGGTGTATCACTTTATAAAGTCTCTTGTTGATAAATTCAGAATGGAGAGTATTATCCAGAGGAGCTATGAGTAAGGAGTGCGCTTTATGCGGTGCTATTTTGGTTCCTGAGTATTACTGTCATAGGGTTTGAGAAGGAAATTTTTTAGTGATGGGTGAATTCCCTGAAGCCTGTCTCAATTTGCATGCTTGTTGTAAGTTTTCCTAGAAAGTGCTAAAAAAAAGTCAAGGTATATTTCTGAGTGTTCACACACACGAACACACAAAAAAGCCGTAGGGTAATGAAAGTTGCTGGAGTAACACTGTCCTAGGGGCAAGGAACTCTGGGAAACACAATTCTCTAGAGTTTCTACATCGATGTCTCACCGCCAGGTAAATTCTGGGGGATGGGAACAGGGCAGCAGGGAAACAAATATGGAGGGGCTGTGGTTCAGCGGTAGAGCACCTTCTTGGAATGCAGAAGGTCCCAGGTTCTATCCCCGGCATCTCCAGTTAAAAGATCTGGCCATTGGTGATGTGAAAAACCTCTGCCTGAGACCCTAGAGGGCTGCTGCCAGTCTGAGTAGACAATACTGATCTGGATGGTCCAACAGTCTGATTCAGTATAAGGCAGCTTCATGTGATTTTATGGCTGCCAGTAGTAGCAGGAGAGAGGGAGGGAGGAGATATGGTCTGGTTGGCGAGATTAGGTTGATTTCAACTGGCTATCTGTGCATGCCTTGCATACGTATGAGCATTTCCCGTTGGGACAATTCACATTCCAAGTTCAAGTCAGCATCACTCAGAAATATTAAAGATGGCATTTCTTTCTAGGCTGTAGCTTTAGATTGTTTAACTGCTCCATCTCAGCATAAGTTCAGCTACGCGTATATTGTCCAGCAGGGCCCCCCTCATGCATCCCTCCCCAGTTTAAATGCTACACATGTTGCCACGAACACATTCGACAGTTGAACGTACTGTGTTTGAAAGTATCCATTGGGTTTATTTATTTATCATATGGCAGAAGTACACACAGGAAGCATATACTAATATAAAATACGTAACCAAGTTGATACAATGTGTATACAGACAGACTGAACAATCCCACTAAATGCTACTATCTAAATTTTCAATCCACACAGTCACAGCTGGGGAAAGTTCAAAGAGCTCTGTCACATCTCCCCGAAAAGCACGATGCACACATTCCTGTGAAAGATGAAAAACAATTGGGCGGGCTGCACCACAATCGCATTCAGGTCCTGCTGTTTTGCTCCATTTAAACAACAGGTCTGCACATCTGTCAAAGCCTGTTCATATTCTATTAGCTGTCTTCCATGCTTTACATGGCAAGTCAAATCCTGCAGGCCTCTCGCTGGTGTTTATCAGGTTATGGATATCAGGCAGAACTGATTGCATCCATGTTCATGGCCATTCATTCCTTAGATTTTATTTATTTATTGTCAGATTTGTACCCCGCCCTCCCCGCAGAGCAGGCTCAGATTGAAGTTTTGTGATTGCAGGATTTGTGCAGATCTTATTGCTGGGTATTGGGACCTTAGTTTGGATAGGTCTGCATCTTGTCTTTGGAGATACGGGGGAGTGATGTGACACGATGTAGGTAGCTAGCAGGTTGGAGTGGGTTTAATACATCCACTGATGGTTCTCATTGTTGTACTGAGTTGGACATCAAGTCTGTGGACATGTGGGCTGTTGAGCCACACTTAAGCACTGTATTCTGCAGTACTATATACCAACCCCAAAGCTGAGCATCTAAGTGTTGTAGCAGATGCACCCCAAGTTGTACCACATAATTTTCGGAGGATGTTGTTTCATGTACATATTTTCACTGCTACTTTGGTAAGTTTTTGTTTATAGCTCAAGGTCCTGTCCAGGGTAATGCTAAGGTTCTTCGGTGTATGGTTGTAAGTTAGGCGACATTAAGGTAGACTTTCAGTTCATGGTCGGCAAGATTGTTATTGAAATGGAAACAGGAGCATTCTGTTTTTCCCGGGCTTCGATTAAGCTGCCATTTATGGTAGTAGTCAGCCAAAATGTTGAGGTCCTTAGTCAGTATTTCCTTAGTCCTTTCAATTGATTTGTGCCTTACTGCAACTACCATGTCACTGGCATAAGCAAACTTCCTGGATATCATCTTGGGAACATCTGAGATATATAGATTGAAAAGAACTGGAGCGAGGACTGAGCCCTGGGGTAAACTGTTATTCAATTTCTTCTGCTTGCTAATTGACTGACCCATAATTATTTGGAAAGTTCTATCACTCAGCATGTTATTTAAGAGTCAAAATAATGTTCTGCAGAGGAAAACTTGTAAAAACTTGTACAACAGGCCATCCCTCCAGACTGTCATAAGCAGCAATTAGATCGATGAAAACTGCTGATATCTTAAGACACTTCTGATACTCTGCCTCAATGAAAGTTGTTTGGCTGAGAACCTGGTCTTCACAATTATGATGAGGTCTAATTCCTGCTTGCTCTATAGGGACATGTTCATTAAATCTGTCACTGATTCTGTTCAGGATTAGCCTCTTGAGGAGTTTATAACAGGAGCTCAGAAGGGAACTAGGTCTGTAACTTTCCACCAGATGATTTCGTTTTCCAGGTTTCAGAATAGCAGGTATCTTTTTTTTCTTGAATTCACCTGGGCATCTTCCTGTTCTCATGATGTCAGTGAGAAACTTTGTGAGCCACTTCTTAGTGAACATGCCACTGTTGATCAGGAACCGATTATGGATGCAGTCAAAGCCTGGTACCTTTCCACTTTTGATATCCTTCAGTGCCTTGGACCCACCAGATGTGAGTCCATCACTCAACCTGTTTGGTTTCTTGCTGAACAGCCACAAATGCCTGTTGAACTGGTTTGTATCAGGTTTTTTGCAGAACTGTGCATGAAGAAAGATGCTCCCTCTTCAAACTGATTGGTAGCCATTAGCATCACTACAGACTACCTGGGTTATCACCAATGAGTGAGATTTTACTGAAATTCATGAGCGATTTATATGATTAGTGAGTGATCTAGTGGTATATTTAAACAATTGTCCACTGAGCAGAACAGTTACCCAGTAAGGATGGGGAGTTAGGAGAACTCGATCAGCTTGTATGAGAACACGCATATATGAAAAGACAATTGTACTGTGCTGCATGGTTAGGAAGAAATATGGTGAAAGAATACAGTGTAGTAACCTGTTGAACACTAACAAATAGAGTGATGAACAACTGAACCAAACACTGAAAAATCAGGTCCCTGTTTACAATAGGTAAACAGGACACGAGCCACAATGGCAGGTGTTCCAGTGTCTCTAGTTATTACCCAGGACAAGTGGTTAGAGCACTTCCAGTTTTTCTGTTCAGCTACTCTCTCCAATGCAACTCCCAGGCCAGACTTTACCTTGAGCTCAATTAACCACCTATTGAGAGTCCTGAATTGGCTAGATGTAGAAACATGAGGGGAAATGGGCCCATTTTTCACAGTAGACAGTATGCTATAGTGTGTCTGAGTTTATGTGTAGGTAGCAAGGACAGGAAGCAATAAGGGTTCCCTTGAGCTTTATCACAGTCCTTGCCGTGATCCTTCAGCATGCCAGGTTTGAACATACCCAAAGTCATCTTTCAATGGAGAAAGTAAAAGAACTATGCCTGGTCCATATATTATCTAGATAATATGGTAGCTATAAAACTCAGTTTTCACATGATGGTGATCCAAGCTCTGCCATCGTAAAATGCAATAATGAGGGCTCCCATAACAGTGTGGTCATTTCCCATACTGGGGGCAGTGGCTTGAATCCAGTAGTAATTTCTGCTGATGAAAAGGATTTCCATCAGTTCAATTAAACCTTCTCTCTGCCCCCATCCCAGTGCAGCTTAAAATGCTCCCCGAAATCCTGTTCCTTGTGGACCAAGGACACCCCCCCGAACAGCATGAAAGTTGAGTCAGAAGTCTGCCCCCCTTCCATTAGTGGAAATCTAGCACTGGAGCCAACCCAATGGCTCCAATGGAAATGTGGCAGCTTGGCTGACCTATGTGATTGGCTGCTAGACAGCTGGAGCCTGACCTATTGGACTTGCTTTGTGACCAAAACATCATCTAGCTACCAAACAAATGGGATAAAGAAGGAGGAATGACAGGCAGAGACTGAGGTTCAAGGACTCCCTCTGAGAAGACTATCACCCAACTAACAGGGATAACAATAAAACAACAGTTTTTTTTTAATTTAGTAATTAAGTCTTTTTTTTAAGGCCCTCCCCTAGGTTTATATTGGCCTTTTAAAAATGTTTAGTGGCAACTGTGTGGAACACGAGACAGTAACATATAAAAAACGACTTCTGTTGAACATGTGATTGAATTTCAAAAGAATATAATCCCCCTTTCCATAACAAGAATTCACATTCAAAGAGACCCTTGAAAACAAAATAAGTGCTACCTAGGATCATGTCTTTATAGGATGAAACTTGCAGGAAAAATATAACTCGAGCGGCAGTTGGGTACAAAGCCATCTTCAAATGAACCGCTGCATTGGGATGCCGTGTTTGTTTTTCTCTACACAGGAAGCTCACAGCTGATTGTTTCCTTTACAGTAGGAGTTCAGGAACAAAAGATAAAAAGTTGGGACTCCAGGCCCTGCAGAATCTTGACTGACATAGGTTGCCATTCTTCTGTGACCCTAAAGCACAGTGTCAGCCGCCGCTCTTTGGAGAAAATGTTGTGATTCTAACATGTGAGGAAGAAGTGACCTCCAGGTCTCTGTTTTGCATCTCTTACCTGTAGCGAGGCATTTCCCCCCTACAGGCGACTAGATAAACAAAAGAACTTATTCTACTGAAATTTTTCTTTCCCATTTTGTCTCCCTGGTAATCACAGCAAACCTTTCCAATGCTGAGAACACACACGCACCTTTCAGGAAGCGAGCTTCAGCAGAGCACAGCCCTGCCTCCTCAGAATCCCATCATTATTCAACCCCAACTGAAACAGAAGCGGCCGTAATGACTGTCCAGTGTTCATTCAGAACTCAGGCCACTGGGAGAGGCAGAGGGAACCCAGAATCCAGGGATACCTGATGCAGCGCTGCAGGGGTAGGCAATCTTTTTGACCCACCCACTGAAAAAAGAGCAATATCTACCCGTGAAGATGTCGGTGTGCTGGCAAACAAACCCTGGGGAGAGGAAGGACTGTCTGGATTGGGTGCTGGCTGAGTCCAGGAGGAACTGTGCTGCCACACCTCAAAGGTCACCCTGTAAGCAGGCAGGCATTTGGGGTAACGACCTTGGGCGGAGAAGGAGTCCTGTGTGTCGAACAAAGTGGAAGGGCTTGTGTGCCAAGGAAAAAATGGTTATACTTTTGTATCCAGGGTTTTGTGGGGAGGGGGGGGAATATGTTCTGTAATTGCTTATGTTCATGTAAGGCATTGCTTCCTCGGGATTCAAATCCATGTGGTTTTGTGGGTTACAGTGCTTCGAGACCATTACTTTCAACGGGGAACGTTTCAGAGGTTTATAAAGATATCATGGCAACAAATCTGCACAGAGTTCGTAAGGTTTCCTATCCTACTGCCCATGGCAGCAATTCCTTCCACTTGTGGAACAGCCTCTGAGAGACAGTATGATGTAGTGGTTATATGGTTGCCAGGTCCTGTCCACTTGCTGGCAGGGGACTTTGGGGGGTGTCCCTGGAGGGGGCAGGGAGATCCCCAACGTGATGACGTCATGCAGAAGTGACGTCATCACATTAGGGAGGCAGCCTGAACTGTAAGCGGCAAATTTGCCGCTTGCAGCTCAGGAGTGCAGCCAGCAGCCACCCCTCTCCCTCCTCTCCTGCAAATTTTAAAGATCCCTCCAGCTGATCAGTGGGCCACATGCTCCAGCTGATCAGCTGGAGGGCTCTTTAAATCTTGCTGGAGGGGAGGGAGAGGGGTGGCCACCAGTGGTTGCTCATGGGGTGGGTTCCCCCCCCCACCAGCCAGCTGGCCAGCAGCAGGCAGGAGCCCGTGAAATCAGGGGATCCCCCACCCCCACCCGGGACTAGCATCCCTAAGTGGTTAAGAGCAGCAGACTCTACTCTGGAGAACCAGGTTTGCCCTCCCTACTCCTCCTTTACATGAAGCCAGCTGGGTGACCTTGGGCCAGTCACAGTTCTCAGGACTCTCTCAGCCCCACCTGTTTCACAAGGTGCCTGTTCTGGGGAGTGGAAGGGGAGGCAATTGTAAGCTGCTTTGAGACTCCTTAGGGAGACAAAAGCAGGGTATAAAGACCTACCCCCTCCTCCTCCTTCTCTTGCACTGGGGAAAAGCTGCTTATGACAAAGGAATCCACAACAGTTAATGAAGATCTGAGAAACGGTCTCAGCAAATAAGGGTCAGGCATGCCAGAAGCAGTAGACAAGCTCCCAGCAGAAACGAAACCCATGCTCCACAAGTGCCAGAAATGCTCAGAAAGTTCTGAGGCATATCTTCTTTTTGCACATAAATGTACTTAGCTGTCTTAGGCGGAGTCATTCCATTGACCCCTCTAACCCAAAACTGTCTACTCTGATTGGTTCTCCAAAATTCCAGGCCTTTCCCAGTCCTGCTGCCCACATCCCGTCCACTTGGATTGAACCTGGGACCTTCTGCATGCAAAGCATGTACCCCATTTCCCCTCAGACCTCCAATTTTGCTTAGTACAGCTTTCCTGGAAAAGTTATTCATCAGAAGAAGCTAAGACTTTGCTTCTCCCTTTGTATGGAGAACGGGTTACAAGACCTCTTGATCTCTCTCTCAGTTCCTTCAGGACCCTTATCAAATCCTCTTTCCTGAAGAATTCAAGACTTGTCCAAGGCTGGACCGGTTTGGGGTTTTTTTGTTTTTTGTTTTTTTGTAAATTGACCATTGTGCTTTTCTTCCTGCACAGGTTTTTCAGGCTGAAGGGAGGAGAAAAAACAGCAACACCCAAGCTAGAATCCAGCGCTTTCCCTCCTGACACGTAATGTATTTATTGATCTCTACAGGAATCCTGATGGGAAGCAAATGAAAAATGCAAATGGAAACACCCAAAGCACAGGAGTGCACGGCATTTTCAGGGGAGGCGAGGCCACTGGGTCACCGGCGCTCGTTTTTACCTCTCCTAGCTTGCAGCTACCACCAGGCAGCAGGGGGCTTCTGGCTATAATTGTCTCATGAATTATCTTTTGCTTTAATAACTTTTGCTTTTTAAGCAGCTTTCCTATAAATTCCTTCCTTCGGCAAATAACCCAATCTTCCTTGGTTCACTCCATTTTGTTTTTGTTTGTATTCTTTTTTGTGCCTCTCTAGAATATTGTTTCGTTGACACAAAGGGTGCGTTCAGACGGGGCGTTTCTGCCGGCAGAAATGCGATCACACTTACCTCCATCTTCCGGATCCCTCCGTTGGACGCCCGCTCACACACTGCGGGTGTCAGCGTTTGGGGTTTTTTTTAAAAAAAGCACAGTTTGAGCATGCGCATAGGCAGCCATTCAGAGAATGGCGATCTTTGCGCATGCTCAACCCCCCCCCATTACATTTAAACTTTAAAGGTAAGCACTTACCTTTAAAGTTTAAAGCCCAACCTGGCCTCCCTATAGTCCCGGACTCCTCCGGGAAGTTAAACTAAGGGCTTAAAAAAAAACAAAAACGCTCAGAGCGAAGCTTCGCCTGAGCGCATATTGCTTAGTTTTTTAAAAAAATGGCGGGGGAAAGCCAGAAGCCTCAGGCTTCCGATGGAAGTGTCTCTGCAACGGAGGAGAGCGATCAGACGCCGGGGTGCACCGTTTACAACCGTTGCACTCAGTTTACCACCACTTGGGACCTAGTGGCAGAGTGCAACGGTTTAAAGGGATTTACAACGGTTAGGGATGGGAGGCAGATGTTCACCGTGTGAACGCCCGTAAGTACACCGGTTGGAACCGGCACCCTAACCGTTGTAAATCCCCCGACTGAACGCACCCAAAGAGTAGTGATTTTAAAGTAGGGTTCTCCAGTTAAGGCTGGATTCATATGATACTCCAGTGATTTCAAATTACTAGAATGGGGAGAATATATATAAGGAGGGATGGATTTGTATGACTTCTCCATAGAGAGCCATGATCAGCGGGGTTATGAAAAAAAGCTGATAATCGGGAGGGGTTATGACTCAGTGGAAGAGCCTCTGCTTTGCATGCTGAAGGTCCCAGGCTCAATCCCTGGCATCTCCAGTAAAAAAGGACCATGCAGGAGGTGATGCTGAAGACCTCAGCCTGAGACCCTGGAGAGCCGCTGCCAGTCTGAGTAGACATAACTGACCTTGATGGGCCAAGGGTCTGATTCAGTACAAGGCAGCTTCATGTGTGTATTCATGTGTTGGATATGGCTTGTCCCTCTTGCTGGGGTCCCTAAATTTCAATCCATGTTGAGTGAGCTAGTTTCCTTTGGCACCCTGGTAACCACAGAAGAATTACCTTTGCATAATGAGAACTAAGGATTTATTAATTAACCCATATGTATGTGCTAGTTGTTGGAAGAAAGAGATGGATCTCTTAGGCACTGACCCCTTATGCCTGTGGTTCACTGCTATATATTTGAGATAAGAGAATACATGGCTGTTCAAAGAGAAGCCAGCTATGCAGCCTCCTGTTCCAGAATCAGGGATGTTTTCACATTTCAGAGATTAGATTTGGTTCTTCCCTAGGCTTGACATAAATGCATCCAGTTCTTATTATTAACAAAGCTGGTATCATCAGAGTATGAAAAGTCTAACCATTTGAGTTCCCTAATTACATGGCAGCCCTGACCCAGATAGTCCAGACAACCATGATCTCATCATATCTTGGAAGCTAAGCAGGGTTGACCCTAGCTAGTATTTGGACGGGAGACCACCAAGGAATACCAGGGTTGTGATGTGGAGGCAGACAATGGTAAACCACCTCTGAATGTCTCTTGCCTTGAAAAACCACGGTGTTGCCATGGCAGCTGTGACTTGATGGCACTTTCCACCACCACCGATTTCATGGCATCAGGTTGCTCGAAGAAGAGGAGGAGGAGGAGGAAATTGGATTTATACTCCACCCTTCACTCAGAGTCTCAGAGCGGCTTACAGTCTCCTTTCTCTTCCCCTTCCCACAACAGACACCCTGTGAGGTAGGTGGGGCTGAGAGAGCTCTACTGAGAATTGATCTTTCAAGAACAGCTCTGAGAGAACTTGTGACTGATCCAAGGTCACACCAGCAGCTGCATGTGGAGGAGTGGAGAATAAAACCTGGTTCTCCCAGATTAGACTCCATGCTCTTAACCACTAACCATTCTCAAAGCAAAGGACAGGGGAATCCATCCTCACCTACTTCTGTATTGAGAACAGTTGAGGGAAGCAAGAATAAGGTGAGCTGTCTTTATACTTGACTAGGAATAAGGCTCGTTGTGGAAATAAATACCACAAGCTCTAGAAAGAAACTCTGGGAGAGTGCCAAGGCCTTGGGCACTCAGCATCAATGTGCTGTGGCAACCTCAGCAGGGTATAATGGCACAGAATCCAGCATGTTTTCCAGAGGAACTGATCTCTGCTACCTGAAGAGCAGTTGCAATTTTCAGTGATCTCCAGCCCTCACCTGGAGATCGGCAACAATTGTTATCCAGGAAGAAATGGCTGGTTTGGGGGGTCTATGGCATTGTACCTGTCTGAGGTCCCACCCCTCCTCAAACCTCACCCTCTCCAGGCTCCACCCGTCAAATCTCCATGACTTTCCCAACCTGGAGTTGGCAACCCTGGCCCCTTCCCAGCCAAGCATTAACCTGCCATTATCTGCCCCTCTGATTTCAGCTTTGCATCTCCTCCCCCCTCCCTCCTGGAGATCAGTTGTAATTCTGAGTGATTTCCACCCTTCTCTTGAGATTGGCAACAGTGGTTCCCCAGGAGGGAATGGCTGGTTGGGAGGGTGGAATCTATGGCATTGTACCTGTCTGAGGTCCCACCCTCCTCAAACTTCACCCTCTCTAGGTTCCATCCCTCAAATATCCAGGAATTTCCCACCTGGAGTTGGCAATCCTATCTCCTTTCCAGCCAATCATCAACCTACCTTTATCCCCCCCCCCAGCTATGCTGCCATGATATTTATGGGCAGGAGTGTATTTGCTTGACCTATGTACCAGCTGCTGCTGCATTCCTTCGTTCCTTATTATCTCTGACCTTGTAGGCTGCCTGTGTAGTGTCTTCCCATCAATTACCCGTGGGACTAGTTTTGATTCCCAGCTTTGGCTTTAATGGCCTGGGGCCCCATTCTCCCGCATGTGGGAGTCAGGCCGATTGGCCTAGGGATGGGGAGTGTGTGCATACGAATACCCTATATCCCATTATGCTTGTAGGAACATAGCCATTCCTAACAGTGATGATGTTACTGCCTCTATAGCTCTGACAATAAAGTATAACCTTATGATAAGCGTGTACTCAATTGTTTGGCTGTGGAACCTTACACCCCCTCTCTTCAGATTTCCATTCCCCCCCCCACACACAACTGCAGCCTCTACCATGCTCTGAAGCCCTAGCTGCCAGAGTCTACCATTTTCCATGCTCTGAAGCCCTAACTGCCACAGAGTCCACCATTTTCTCTGGGGAAACTGATCTCTGTCATCTGGAGAGTAGTTGTAATTTTGAGTGATCTCTGTGACTGGTCCAAAATCACCCACTCAGCTCCTACAGCAAGAACCTGGATCTAGCAGACCCTGCTGTGAAGCACTGACTGCTATGCCTAGGTCAGCCCATCTCCAGGTGGAGCCTGAAGATCACCAGGTATCACAACTTAACTCCAGACAACAATCTCCCCCCCTGGAGAAAATAACTGCTTTGGAAGGTGGGCTGTATGGCATTCTGTTCAGCTGAGACCTTTCCCTCCCCAAACCCTGGCTTTCATAGACTCTACCAGAACATCTCCAGGAATCTCCCTACATGGAGCTGGCAACCCTAGTCAGGACTGGCCCCAATGAGTTCCTCACAAAGGCCTGCAAAGGGTTTCATTCCCTTGTCTGAACCAAGCTAGGTTGCGTATCATGGTGAAACAGGCTCCAGTTTACAACTCAGCTGTTTGCCTATAACCCTCGTCCCATGGGCATATCTCACTCTTTAATTTCACTTCCCCCCCCTCATGGAATCATCACTGCCTTTTTAGAGGGACAGTGAGACCCCTCTGGCCAAATCTCCCTATTTGGAGATAGAATCCCCAATCTTTGGGGGATCCCTAGAAAGTTGGCAACCCAAGGGTCTGGCCTTTCCTTGCTTCCCTGGGCTACCCCTCCCTTTGGTATTGTGCAGAGCAGGGGAGACTATGTGGTCAGAGCACAACACAGAGGACGTCCTTCTTCACCCAAAGAGTGATTAACACTTGGAATTCACTGCCACAGGAAGTGGTGGGTGCTACAAGCATGGATGGCTTCAAAAGGGAATTAGATAAGCATATGGAGCAGAGGTCCATCAGTGGCTATTAGCCACAAGGTATAGCTAGGGGCTCTGGGGCAAGTGATGCTCTGTCTTCTTGGTGCTTGGGGGGGTCAACAGTGGGAGGGCTTCTAATGTCCTGGCCCCACTGGTGGACCTCCTGATGGCACTGGTATTTCTGGCCACTGTGTGACACAGAGTGTTGGACTGGATGGGCCTTTGGCCCGATCCAACATTGGCATCTCTTATGTTCTTAGCCGACTGTGGAGTGGCTGAATTTCTGCTGCCTTCCAGGAACAAAGACGTCCTTGGGACAGTCCCTGTTTCCCTGCCCTTTTCTGCCTTGGGGCAGCTGGCTACTGTAGTGCAGCAGATGAGGAAGCCCCATTCAACCCAGTGAGTGATACTCCTGCAGGCCCCTCTCTGGAACTACAGCTCAATTAAACCTTATGGGGGAACATTTTAAACAAAGAACCACAGCCGTCTTACAAACACATATAACTACCATTTTGTGACACCTACCAACAACCACTGAGGGGAAACTTAGTCTCACACAGAAGGCAAGCAGGAAAAGCATCTTGGTCAAGAGAGAAAGCTGTTTCCCAATAATTCTGACAGAACACAGTGGCTGAAGGGGGAGTGGGCAGGGAAGAGGAGCAGACCCAGCACCTGGCCAATGGCACGTGAGTACTTTTGAGCAGTGGCTGACGGGCCAATGGCTAAGGGAGCGCATGGAATGGTGCCACTTGAATCAGATTTATGATATAGGAGAGATACCACTTCTGTGTTGTCACCACATCTCCACTATGCTGGTCTTATTTTCTTTTCCAATTTGTCTTAAGGACATAGGATCCAGTTTCTGTCTGCTATTCACATGAGGCCTAGAAACAACATTTCTGTCTCTTAGCACGTCAAATGACTGAGGAGTAGCAAAAGGAGCAGAACCAAACTTGGTGTATTAACATTCCTGCCAATAAAGAAATATCCCCTCATGAGCATTTTTCACGAATAGGTCAGACAGCACAGGTAACCTAGTTTAGGCTACTTGAATCCCCCCCCCCAACCCCTCAATGACATAACTAAGATTGCTTCTAAACACACACCAACATCTCCTGCAAGTGCACGTCTACCTGGCTCTAAACCACTCAGGCTTGTGCAGCTATGTAGGCACGTGTTCTGGATGCACCCAATGCATCTCTGCAATTGTTTCTATCTTCTGCATTATTTTGCTGACTAGGAGTTTGGATCCCTGCCTTGAGAACTGCTGGAACCCAAAGGGAGAGATACCTATAAGCCCCTACTTTTCCCTCTCCTACCTCTTTGGGTCATTGCCTCCTCCTCCTTGAAAGGAATACAATGCTCAGTTTGTGTGGATGTTTGGAGTATGTAATGCCTAACGTGGGCATTCTAGGGTTGGATATTATTGCTCTGTACTCTCTGTAATTATTTAATTTGTTAATTCTCCAGACCAGCTGTTTGTGTTATTTCCTCTCTGTAAAATCTGCTTCCTGTTCCACTGTACTTGCACAGGAGCTTCACCACTTGGTCAGCAGATCCATTTATAGCAGTTTGGGTGAGCCACTGCCCAGACTTGGCACTCTTTAAGACAAGTATAGTAGCTAAGCCAAAAATATCTCTAGAAGGAAGGCTTTCTTCCTGGTGCTTCAAGTATCTAGGACTGCGGTCACACACAGTAAATAACCCACTAAATAAAGACCCGAGTGCCACATGACGGAGTGAGCTCCCATCTCTAGTTCCAGCTCCTGCCAACCTAGCAGTTCGAAAGCAAGAAATTGCAAGTAGATAAATAGGGACCACTTCGGTGGGAAGGTAACAGCGTTCCGTGCGCCTTGGTGTTTAGCCACATGACTGCGGAAACATATTCGGACAGCGCTGGCTCTTCAGCTTTGAAACGGAGATGAGCACCGCAACCCTAGAGAGTCGGAACCTTTACGTTTAAATAGGTACCACTTCAGCGGGAAAGTAAACAGCATTCCGTGCACCTTGGTGTTTAGTCATGCCGGCCACATGACCACGGAAACGTCTTCGGACAGCGCTGGCTTTTCGGCAGGGAACCTTTACCTTTACTTCAACCCACTTTCAATGCACTTTCCAACTGGGTTTTACTTTGGCTGATTCTGCATTGGCTTTTCCCTCCGTTGTTTTACGAAACCCACATTGGAACAGAAATTCCCCTCTGCATTGCGTGCTGGTTTCACTTTCTTTGATTATTGGGTTTTATGGTAGCCTCCACACTCCATGCCACTTTCAAGTTCTTTGATTGTTGACTTTTATTGTACCTTCTGCATAGATTTATGGCTGTTCAGGGGTGACTTTGCAGTCAGTATGGCATTTTGAGCTGCAGTTTTTCCTCTCAGTTGAGAAAACGGGGGGAAATGACGTGGCCAAAGTGCGGCTTTTTAGAGACGCACCAAAAGAGACACGAGGCGGCGGGATCAGACAGATCCCCTGAGCTGCCGCGCAATTGCTCCCCGACACAATCAGATGCTGGGGGAAGCCACGGAAGGGAGAGCAAGGCAGCCGGCTGCGCATGTGTGCGCATTCACAGTTCTGCCGGGAGCCTCGAATGCTACTGAAGACGGGTGCGCCAGCGATCCCACGGCCGCGCTTGCTGCGGCGTTTCAGGTAGGTACTGCTCTTTTGTAGGTTCTTTTTTGCTACGCGTTATGGGCCTGAAGGGATGGATCGGGGACGGGTGCGCGCCGCTTCCCAGATGTTGCAGTGTGATCGCGCCCGTTTGCTGTGCCCCCGATCCATCCCTCTTGCGGGGCTAAACCTCCCATGTGACTGGGGCCTTTGTGTGTGTGACTGCAGTCTAAGTGTGAATTTGGACCAAACTGAAAAGTGGGCTTCATTCATACAGACCATACATGGCAACATGTTATCAACTGGTTAGATGAGATTAAGAGGTGGCAGCTGTTTTATTTTTATTTATTTTTTAAAAAAAATTTTTAAATTATGCCACCTCCCCAGGAACTAGCCATCTGTCCAGGTGCACCACTCTGAAACGCTTCCATCTGAGCTTCATTATCAAGGCAAGCTCACTCTGGTTTGCTGCATGGTTGATTTTAATGTGAATTTTATTGTTACATTTCTATTTATTGTTATTTTAGTCACAATCTTTATTTAACTTGGTCACCTGCCCTGAGCCTGATCATGGGGAGGGCAGGATAGAAATTGAATGAATGAATAAATAAATAAACATGCCCAAGGAGGCTTACAATACAAAAATAATAAAAAACATTAAAAGATATTAATTAAAATCCAGCATAAAAACTCAGCCCAGCATAAAAATTTAGGCCATAAAAACAGATTATTAGGCTTCCAGATGAAAATAGTGTTTGTTTGTTTTTTTAAAAAACAGCCCTTAATTAAAAGCCTAGATGAAGATAAATGTTTTGGGCCAACACCAGTGCTCCCTCTAAGCTGTGGAGTCTTGTGAGCAAAAATTCTACTTTGTGAGCTACTTGCCTTAAAGTTGTGAGTGAGAGATTTGGCTACTGCATAAATTAGGTTGCACTGGAGCCATACTTCCTGAGCCAAGACAAAAATGTGTGAGCCCAGAGGCTTAAAAACGGTGAGCTCGCTCACACTAACTCAGCTTAGAGGGAACACTGGGTGGCACCTAAAGGAAAGCGATTTAAGTGCAAGGTCAGCCTCAAAGGGAAGGGCATTCCATAAGCAAGGTGTCAGTACTGAAAAAGCCCTGTCTCTGGTTGCCACCCACCTTACCTCTGAAAGGCACAGAGGGCAGGACTTGGGCGGCAGATGTTAACTAGCAGGCTGGGCAATATGGGAGGAGGAGGTCCTTCAAGTATCCTGTCCCTAAGCCATTTAGGGCTTTAAAGGTAAGAGCAAGCACTATGCATTTTGCCTGGAAACAAATGGGCAGCCAGTGCAGATTATTCAGCATTGGGGTGATAGAATCCCTGTATCCCATCCCTGACAATAGCCTGGTTGCGGCATTCTGGATGAATGGAAGTTTCTGAGCTGTTTTCAAAGGCAGCCTCATGTAACGTGCATTGGTGGTAGTGGTGGTAAATGCCATCAAATCACAGCTGAATTAACGCCATAGGGTTTTCAAGGCAAGAGACATTCAGAGGTTTGGAACACTTTCCTTATGAAGAATGGTTAAAACACCTGGGGCTCTTTAGCTTGGAGAAACGACGGCTGAAGGGTGACATGATCGAGGTTTATAAGATTATGCATGGGATAGAGCAGGTTGAGAAAGAAGTAATTTTCTCCCTTTCTCACAATACAGGAACCCATGCGCACTCAATGAAATTGCTGAGCAGTCGGGTTAGAACAGATAAAAGGAAATACTTCTTCACCCAAAGAGTGATTAACACATGGAATTCACTGCCAAAGGAGGTGGTGGCGGCTACAAGCATGGAGGGCTTCAAGAGGGAATTAGATAAACATATGGAGCAGAGGTCCATCAGTGGCTATTAGTCACAAGGTATAGATAGGAACTGTCAGTCTGGGGCAAGTGATGCACTGTATTCTTGGTGCCTGGGGGGGGGGAAACAGTGGGAGGGCTTCTAGTGTCCTGGCCCCACTGATGGACCTCCTGATGGCCACTGGTATTTTTGGCCACTGTGTGACAGAGTGTTGGACTGGATGGGCCATTGGCCCGATCCAACATTGGCATCTCTGATGTTCTTATGTAGAGGTGGTTTGCCATTGCCTGCCCCTGCATAATGACCCTGGCATTCCTTGGTGTTCTCCCATCCCAATACTAACCAGGGCTGACCCTGCTTCCAAGATCTGACAAGGTCAGGCTAGCTTGGGCTATCCAGGTCAGGGCAAAGTGCATTCTAGAACTATATTACAAAGAGCAAAGACAAGCAAATATAATCATGGGATTTCTCTCTATTCCCTTTGTTTTCCCCACTGAATGTTCTCTCACAGCTTTCCATTTATTATTAGCAAAATTTGGATGAGTTTAACATGTAGGATATGTACAAAAAGGCCTGTGTATGTATCTGAAGGATCGGCACACTACACTCCCCAGGGATGTACCTGTCCGTGGGTCCCCTGACATTGGCGGCATGAGTATTCACCACAGCATTGTCCCCACGAGTGCAGTGTTTGAACTTTTCCCTCTTGGCTTGAATGCCTACTAGGGAAGGAACAAATTTTGTGACAACTCTGGTTTGATTTCTTTCATGGTTTCTTCACACTCAGGATGCAGCTGCGGTCTACTCAGTCTGTTTAACCACTTCGGCAGCATTTTGCTCATATGGTCTGGGGGGAAAGGATAATGGCATCCTTTCCCCAGACATATTGACAAATTTCAGTTGAAATGTCGCTGTTAAAACTGATTCCAGTTTTGCATCTGTTGCATATAAAGGGCCTATAAGTACCATAAGACAAGCAAACAAAAACAGGACATTTGCCAAAAGAAAATAGGCAGGACAAAAATGGTCTTCCTGATCATGCACGGAAAATGGCAAGATACAGTGGAAAACTACGTATTTCATATATCCCGAACATCAACCATTCAACCATGAAGGGGCTGTGGCTCAGTGGTAGGGCATCTGTTGGCATGCAGAAAGTAGTCCTAGGTTCAAGCCCCAGCATCGCCAGCAGGGCGATGTGAAGGACCCCGGCCTGAGGCCCTGGAGAGCTGCTGGCAAAAATGACCTTGATGGACAAATGGTCTGATTCAGTTGTAAGGCAGCTTCATATGTATGCGAAGACATTAATGGGCGCATAGCTTGTGAGGGCTCAAATGGCACTCTGAGTAACTCCAAGTGTTGAGTCTGCATAGTCCTCCTAACCTGGCTTCTTTTTCTTGGCCATGCCAGACAGTATCAGAGTTCTGAGAACAGTATATTGTTAATTTTTGACATTTGTATTCCAGAACAGCATGGTAGCTGTACCACAGTCCTATGATGTGGACAAGACCAGGAGACCGCGATTTGCATAAGAGTAAGACCCCCATGGCTGAATTGAGCTTTGAATCCTGGTCACCCTGGTCCACTCCCAGTCCTCTTATCATACATCTCACTGGCTGATGTCCCCTGCTTTGCTAAATATGAGTAAGGACTTGATGGCTTATATCCTATGAGATCCATAAGTCAAGTGCAGTTGGTGGAGTGGGATCCACCAAACCCCTCCCCAATGTTCCTAGAGGTCAGCAGGCCCTCACGGACAGCATAGAACAAAGTGAAGATGCACAGTGAAGGGTAAAGTTAGAGGAAATCGCTCTCATATACTCTTTGTTCTGTTACTGGAAACAGATGGTAGGGCACCAGGCATAATTTTGAATCAGGGTTTCCACGTCCCCCCCCGGGCACCGGTGGGCAAGGGGAGGTAGGGTTGCCAGATCCAGGTTGGGAAACTCCTGGAGATGTGGGAATGGAGCCTGGGGAGGACAGGGACATCCATGGGGTACAGTGCCATAGAGTCCACCTTCCAAAGTATCCATTTTCTCCAGGATAATTCATCTCTGTAGTCGGGAGATGAGGTGTAATTCCGGGGGATCCCCAAGTCCCACTTGGTGTCTGGCGGTCAGACTGGCGATCACAGTTCTGAGGCAGGCTGGCTAGCCATACTTGTTTTTGGGGTGGGGGTGTGGAATGCCTTTTGTGTTCCAAGAACCAGCACATTTCATATGCCCCTGGCATAAGAGGGCGGAACCAAAACTATTAAAAGGCTTTTAAAAGGGAAGGCCTTGCCTAGGGTTGCCAAGTCCAATTTTCTTACGGGTGGGGGAGCCTCGCCAGGCTCCGGTCCTCGATGTGTGCGCGCGCGCCGCCAGCACATCACCGGAAGTGACGCGCGACATCGATCACATTGAAGGTGTGGCCCTGATCGTCGGAGGGAAAACCATAGAGTTTTCCCTCCGACGATCGGGGCCACGCCCCCAATGTGATTGACGTAGTTGCGTCACCTCTGGTGACGCAGCTATGCTGCGCTTTGGGGGGCGGAGTCCCGCCCGGGGCCTGATTCCGCGGCAGTGGAAATCGGGCCTCCGAAGCGGGGGTTTACCCGCCCCCGCCCCCACTTGGCAGCCCTAGCCTTGCCCCAGCTCGCAACCGTTCCTCTTCTTTGGGGTTTGGGATCGCCCTCTCTAGCTTTTGTTTCTGCTTTCTCCCCCTTGACTGCTTTGGTAGGCCGTCTGAGTGCTTTGATCCATTCACACAGATTAGCTTAAAGAAAGCTGCCGTATGTCTCTCAGATGGTTCCCTCATAAACACTCCCCTCACCGACAGCCTTGAGATGCCTCCTCCGCCGCATCTGATTTTCCTTTCTCTTTCATCATCAAGGGCCGGCCGCCAGAGCCGTGTTTGGATGTTTAGAACGCAGGGTGCCTGAATGGCTTTTCTGTTTTAATGAGGATGCCTTGGCTGACTTTTTATCCAAATCTGAAATGCTGCTGTGAATGGCCAATTAGCTGAGGTTGTTGAGGTCAACAGCTCCTCTCGTGCCATTGCGGCAAGCCCGGGTTGTTGTCACTGTACGGCAAAATGCCTGCGAATGCTTCAGCATCAAAATGTATCCGAGAAAAGATTAGTGTTTACCTCTGCTTGTTGAGCTTGCATTTATGATCAAAGTATGCGGGAACACTGGCCTTTCTGTTTTGCCTCTTTAAAAGAGAGAGATCTGGCACAGAAAAGAACAATTTCCTCATTGCATCAATGCCCCAATTTCCTGTTCAATTGTGTAGTGTGCTCTTCTGCACAAAAAGCATAAATAATTATGAGCCCTGTATTAATTTTAAGGCTAAGGGTTTTTCTGTGGTAGATACAGATGGCCATTGACCTGGCAGTGGCTACTTACAAAGTCCCAAATGGCAGCTTTTAACCGCTCAGACAGCTGGTTGCACACACCCTACCTATTCACCAGGCACTGCTCCAATTTTCTTGCACCTCTTCCTCATAAATCATCACCTCTCTTTGACTGGTGTTTGCATGCTTGTTCTTTAAATTTCAGTTCCCTTTCTTGGAACTCTTAGAAGTTAAGGTGTGATCTACACATACAGCAGACTGTGGTGGGCAAGTGTGGACTGTACAGCAGAATGGGGTGGCCAAGGATGGACCGTACCACTGCAGACAGGGTAGGAAGGATTACATTTTCCATAGTTCCTCCATGTCAGTAATTCTCTAGGAGAGGAAAACTAGCACAGCATGAAGATGGCTAAGTGAAAACCCTTCTCCTTGATGTGTTAATGGTTTTTTTTGTATGCAGTGATGTCCCCATCTGCAGTCTGAAGTGGTGCAGCCCACTCTGCCTCTTCAGAACTCTTACCATATCATTCTGTTGCATGTGTAGACCAGATCCTGGGACTGATTCAGCAATGACACAGGCAAGACAACAAGGTTTACTTGGACAACTTTGTATGGGCCCTGTATCTCACTTAATCTGGTCTACAAAACCACCTATGCATGCTTAGAACCAAACTGACCACTTTGGTCATCTTTGGAGGCCCGGTTTTGGGTGTCTCCTCCATCTGAAGTGAAGGGGCCATCTCTGAAACTGGGGAATTCCCTCCTCAGGGAGATTTGCTTGTCCCCCTTTAACACTGCCTTCCACCAGTGGGTGAAGACTTGTTTGTTTCATATGGCATACCCCCACCCCCATAACAGTTCTTGGACCTCCTTCCTGTTCATGCTTTTATGTCTATGTGTCTATGTTTTTTGTGTTTTGTTGTATTCTGTTGAATTGTGTGTATATATATATATATACACACGTACACACATTTTAAAATCTGTTTTAATATTTTTGCTGTTTGCTTGAGGATCTTGAACTAGATGCAAATAGGGTTACCATTCCCCGGTTGACAGTGGGGGATCTTCCTATCTTTTTTGGTTTCTGCCTACTGGCCAGTTGGCCAATAGGAGGAAAGCCATTGGAAATAAACATGACGTGCTGACTTCACACTGAAGTGACATCAGAACATTGGGGATGTTGTACAGCAATGCTCTTGTTTTAGGGCAAAACTCTATGATTGGAGGCTGATTTTACCATAGAGTTTTGTCCAAAAACAAGAGTGTTGCTTTGCGACACACTTCCGCATGATGTCAGCTCATTGTGGCATTTGGACCTGGCAGCCCCAGATGCAAAACCTGGTGGGATTGCTCAGGCCTGCTAACAAAGCACACACAGCTTGCTCTTCATGGGTAGCAGCCCCATTTAAATGAGATGCTGGGCTTGTGGAAACTTATTTAGTTATTATTGATTGATCGATTTGATTTATAACTCTCACCTTCTATTCATCAGAGGACTCGGGGCAGTTCACAACACAGGCAACACAGCAGCAAAACTTAAAACAGATAATAAAACCAAGAAATACAAGTGAATGCAATAAAACAGATTCTAATTAAAATTCAACAAGTCACCAGCTCTGGAACAAGTCTGGACAGCCAGTCAGTCACCTCACCCATTCTCCTGGTTAACAGGAGACAAGGCAGCCTTGCAGGACCAATGGAACCTTAATAGATGCCGCTGGGCACAAGCCTCATTGGGGAGCTGGCTCCAAAGGGTAGGCCCTTGCCCTAGTGGTTGACAAACGGGGTATTCATGGACCAGGCTACTGCAGTAGGCCTATGATGAAGACTGAAGGGGATGAGGGGGGTCATATCAGGAAACTTGCACAGGGATATTCAGGGCTATTTAACACACAGGAACGGAGTTCCGGCTGGCTCCCAAGTTGGCCACGCCCAGCAGGAACTCATTAGCATAATAGGCCACACGCAGCAGTTGAAACTCATTAGGATTGGCTACATTAGGGGTGTGTGGCCTAACATGCAAAGGAGTTCCTGCTACAAAAAAAGCCCTGTGTTTTGACAACAAACAAGGTAAACAGAATAACAAGTAAAAGGTGGGTGTGGCTGGATAACCACACTTCTGGTAACATGGGGGTGCGTCCTAATGTGCTAATGAGCTGTGCTGTCAGGGGTGTGGCCTAATATGCTAATGAGTTTCTGGTGTTGGGTGTGGCCTATTATGCTAATGAGTTCCTGCTGGGCTTTTTCTACAAAAAGAGCCCTGGCGGATATTACTTTGCACCATCAGTGTAACATTTAAAATCAGGTCCTCGTCTCTTAATAGGAGACAGATGCATTTTGTGTCTAGTGCACATGTATGTAAATGCACATGAACATTAAGGCATTACATAGCACATAGACCGCCATTTCACATATTGCAGCCTTGTGAACTGTTGACAATGAGTTACAGGCCAGCTGTGATTTTTCTGTCATGTCTTTAACTCGAAAAAGAAATATTCCCAGATCACTGCAGGACTGGCTGGTACAAACTAAATGAATACTGTGTACGGTAGGCAGAATAGAGCCTCCAGCTACACAGAATGAGAGAGCCCAGGCAACGATGCGAGAAACAGGGATATTGCAAGTACACATGTGTTTCCCTGTGGAATATCATTAGTGTTCCCACCTGAAGAGCTCCAAAATAAGGAGCACCTGGTGAGACCATAACAAAATGACGTATTACGTGTGTCAGAATGTTAACAGTACTTTATGGGGGGGAGGGGAAATTGTCCTTGTAATGTATTCAATTAAAATTGCTTTATAAACTTATAGTTCATCTCTTCTTTTCTGTTACTAGTTCTGTTAATACTAAATAAATAACTGTTCCTTGAAAACCCCTGAGCCTGCATTGCGGGGAGGGTGGGGTATAAATGTGATAAATAAATAAATAAATAAATAAGGAACAAGTGGCAAGCTCAGATAAGATAGCCGGTATGGTGTATTAGTTCATGTGCCTGACTAGCATCTGGGACTGCAGGTTCGAGTCCCCTCTCGACCATGTAGACTCATTGGATGACATTGAGCCAATTACTGTCCCTTAACCTAAATTGCGTCACAGGGTTGTAGTTGTGAGAATATGTTAGGGTTGCCAACCTCCAGGTGGTCGTAGGAGATCTCCTGGGATTACAACTGATCTCCAGGTGACAGAGATCAGTTCTCCTGGAGAAAATGGCCACGGGATGGTGAACTCTATGGAATTATACCCCACTGAGGTCCCTCCCCCCTAAGCCACACCCTCCTCAGGTTCCACCTCTAAAATCTCCAAGTATTTCCTAACCTGGAGCTGGCAACCCTAGAATATGGGGTATAAATAAATAAATATTGTCAGGTATGTAACTGCTTACTGGCTTGGGTCATACAGTCAACCCAAAACTGGAGCATGTGTGTAATGCTCAGACCTGGCTGAAGGCCTACAAATGTCTGGGTTTCCATATGGTTAGTGCTGCCAATATGGATTGTTTAAAGCCACCACCTTTAGGCTGTAATAATCAGTCCATTCCCCCATTCGTGAAAGTTAGTGCAGCATCATGACTAAGAGACTGAACTGTGAACCAGGAAAATCTTCAGTTTAGATCTCACCTCTGTCATGAATTCATTAGGTGGTCTTGGCCATAGTGCTCTGTCTCTGTCCCCCATCTCCAGCATGCAAATGATACTAATTGTAATCTTATTCTCAACATGGCCAAACCTGTAGATACTTAAATCTGGAGACAGGAGCCATGAACAGACAAAGTTTATCTCTCTACAAATTTGAGGAAAACCCATGTTTGCAGAAAAATCTGAAATCTTAAAAAAATGCACTGGGGATTAACCCCTCAAATAATAGAAGCAGCACCTGTTACTTTAAGAAATGAATGCCTTCTGTGGCCATTGCTAGGTAACCACAACAGTATTGCCGGCATTCAAGCCTTGGTTCCTGTCAGTATAAAGCAGGGAGAGGGGGCAAGTTCTTTTCCAGGACTCTTTGTTGGAGGATTCATTGGGGGCCAGGCTCGGTAGCACCCACCAGGCATCTTGATACCACCTAAATTGCATGACTCATCCAAGCCTGGTTGCTTGCTACTGTTCAACAGCAGACATGCCATGAAAGCCACTGTGGCACAGCAGTTAGAGTTTCAGACCGCAATCTGTGTGACCCAGGTTTGAATCCCATCTCTGCCATGAAAGCTCACTAGACGAGCTTAGGACAGTTATGCATACTCAGCCTAACCTACTTCCCAGGGTTGTTGTGAGGATAAATTGGAAGAGGGGAGAATGATGTAAGCTGCTTTGGATCCCCCTTTGTGGAGGAAGGTGGAGTGTAAATGAAAATGAAGGGGCAACTAAAAGGTAGGTTGGTTTATGGGTGCGAAGGAGAGACACAAGGAAAGAATATATAGGATGCCAGGAGGACAGAAAGACGAAATAGTATAGGGAGGGGGATACAGGGGAAAGTCCAATCCCCCTCTCAATCCTTGTAGGTACCCCAGTGTGCAATTAGGTCCATCCTAGACCAGCGGCCAACACCATGCAACAGAGTTTTCTTGGGGAAAGACTGCCAGTAGAAGCAAAGGAAGGAAAACTGAAGACAGACAACCCATAAAAGTAGGTTGGATGCTAGGAGGGAAGGAAGCAAAAAAAGGAGATAGAGATCTTGGGGGCTTTCAGGGAAGGAACAGAGGAAACAGTGGGGAGGTGGGGAAAGATATCCCTCTGCCACAGAAGTCCTTGTGGGATGCCTATTTGTGCTTACTTTAATTACACATTTGTGGTAAGGATTAGTGAAACAATCTACATGGAATATTTTGAATACTTCAGAATGCTGTATAAATCCTAAATATTATTCTCCTTATGTACACAGTATTATAAGAATGCAAGGCGGTTGTATAGGAATCCTTCCCCAGGCTTGTCTCAGGAAAGATTTTGCAGTCCTATAGATTTATCTTTCATTTGCATTCCATCGGCCATGCAATGGCCATTTAATCAGCTAAATGGAGGGTCGTGAGGCCACTTTCCAGCCTAATCAGCAGTCAGCAATGCTGAAATGGGCTCTTCCATGAATATTATAAGAACCCAATGGACTTTTGGACCAGCTACAGCAATAGAGAAAAGATACATGGAAATAAAAGTTGACTGTTCAAGAAATGATTAAGTGGTGACTTCATTTTGACTGTGACAGATCAGGGGACTGAATTTCTGTTCTCCAACATCTGGACACACAGAGAGGCAGTCTTTCCTTGATGCATAGTTGGTTGTGATTAATGCACTTGCATTCCTTGTAGTTTTGGGTCTGTCCAGTTTTACCTCCATTATGCCTTTTCACATCCTTCCACAGTTAACTGTTAAACATGATCTGGACTCATGAGCCAGTTTGGTGTAGTGGTTAGGAGTGTGGACTATAATCTGGGAGAACCGGGTTTGATTCACACAGCCCCACATGCAGCTGCTGGATGGGCAAGACACAGTTCTCTCAGAGCTGTTCTCTCAGGAGCAATTCTCAAAAGAGCTCTCTCAGCCCCACCTACCTCACAGGGTGTTGGTTGTGGGGTGGGGAAGGGAAAGGAGATTATAAGCCGCTCTGAGACTCCTTCGGGTAGTGAAGGGTGGGGTATAAATCTAGTCTCCTCCTCCTCCTCCTTCCATGTGGGCTCAACTCCTTGGGATCTCATCTTATACGTTTCTACCTCTTTGGGAACGGAACATGGAGCAGTGCTAGAGTACTTGCTTTGCTCCCAAGCAAGTGTGAGCTAGCTCACAGTTTTTTAGCCTCTGACTCACAGATTTTGGTCTCAGGAGGGATGGCTCCAGAGCAAACTAATTTATGCAGTAGCCAGATCGCTTGCTCACAACTTTAATGCCAGTAGCTCACAAAGTAGATTTTTTGCTCACAAGACTCCACAGCTTAGAGGGAACATTGCTCCCAAGGTCCCTAAATAAAGGATCTCAGGCATCAAATATTGGGAAACATCTTTCTTAGCCTGAGATGCTAGAGCGTTGCTGTCAGTAACAGCAGACGGAGCTATGCTTGGTGGACCTATAAGTTGACATGATATGATATTTAATAAGGCAGCTACACCTTTTTGGTAGGATACAAGCCACAGGTTATGACATGTTCTATTAAACTGCTATAACAGATTTTGACTAAAGCTACGATCTACCAATGTAATCAAGCTATTTTAGTTTAATTAATTTATATTTCACTGTATCTACGTGAAGTTCAGCATGCATAAAAACCACCATATCCAAACAGAGCGATCAAAACAAAACAACATGAACTGCTATCCTAGTGATGGGATGCTATTAATTCACTAACTCCAAATACAATTTCACTGTCACCCCAAGAGTTCCCTTTAGCCATTCGGGTACAGAAAAGGTGGTATATAAATGCTTTAATAAAATAAAATAAGATCTTTTTCTCTATACATATGCACAATAGGTTACAGGGTGCTGCTCTATTCTACAAGCAAACCAAGAAAAGACCTCAGGACAGTACTGTGCAGATAAATGAGTAGTGTTATTCCAGTGGGTCTGCCTATGTTCTCAGTGGCGATTCTTGAATTCTAGGGGACAAAGGCACCACCTGGAGGGAAACCTCCACATTCAGGGGCACTAAGCCTCTGAATCCCAGAGCCTGGAGGCAACATCAGGGGAAGGCCTTGGCCTCTATGGCCTATTGTTGGCCATCCAGAGGAACTGGTCGGCCACTGTGTGGGAGAGGATGCTGGAACAGATGGACTATTGGTCTGATCCAGCAGAGCTCTTCTTGTGTTGCTGTGACCGCAGGCAGCTTCAGTCCCTGGACAACCTCTAGAACTCTATAACAAGGCTCCGGTTCATCTCCCATGCTATTCAATTGACATGTAAAGCCCTTAGGAGTAATCATTTGGAGTAGGTTGCCAGCAATATGCTGGTGCCGCTCAGCTCTATATCTCTATCCGAATTGCCTGGTGATGTTGTAGAGGTCCTGAATTGGCACCTGACTGCTGTAGTTAAAGGACCAAGGGTGAATAAATTGAAACTTAATCCTGACATGATGGAGGTGATGTTGGTTGGGAAGACTGAAAACTTTAAAGGCACTGCGATTCTGATGCTCACTTCCTTGGTTAAAAGCTTGGGGTTATATCGGTTGGGTGCCACAATCATAGAATCAGAATCATAGAGTTGGAAGGGACCTCCAGGGTCATCTAGTCCAACCCTCTGCACAATGCAAGAAATTCAAAAATACCTCCCCCCCACACCCCCAGAAGAGGGGGTGAACAGAGGACAATGGTGAACAGTGCTCAGGAGAACCACAGGTGGCCTATCAAAAAGCCATATGTGACTCCCAAACCACCAAGTGGTTTTTTCCAGTTTTGAGTCCTCCTAGTGCATGGTTTACTGGAGATCTCTGCTGTCTGGCTGAATTGCCCTGAGTCTTAGTGAGAACGGCAGGCTATAAATGACATTCATAATAATAATAACTTCAGGTACTAAAGCTTAGTTTTAGTCAAGAAAGGGAAACTAAACTTTCTGGAGAGCAGCAATATCATGCCTGGTTTTTGAAGGAACTGCGTTTTCAAAAATTCAGGGGCTGCTCCACAGTGGTAAAGTTCCACTTCCCTAGAAAAGTGGCCAGACCCTTCATTTGGCCATTTTTTAAAAATGTTGCAAGATATTCTTAGATAGCCTGGTTTTTGATCTCTGGGATTACACGCGCAAAGTCACAAGGTATACTATGTACCATATGTCAGTAAATCTCAAGGGTTGTTTCGTAGAAAAAGAGCTAGGGGAACTCATTAGCATAACTCAGCATATGCCACACCCCCTGACATCAGGGGCCCGGCGATGGACCTGCAAGGCCGGCGGGAGTGCGAGGAAGCCCCGCCAAGGCCCTCCCTGGCCCCAGGCAGGCAGGGGTGGGGAGAGGCAGGGAGGAAGCAACTTACCCTCCCTCTTCTCCTGCCTCCTCCTGGCTGAATGAGGGCCGGAAGTGGGGCGGCCGGAAGCAGGGGGCGGGGCTTCATCATGTGCCCCGCCCCCCGCACCTCACCCAGGGGAACTGCAATCCCCCGCGATCCCCCCTGAATCGACCTCTGGTAAATCTTATTATTGTTTTATATGTTGCTAATATCACCTGAGCAAAGCTCCTTAGAAAGCAGAGAGCCTAAAAAAATATAAATAAAGGCATAATTTAAAAAATCAGATTATCAGTGAAATCCTATACAGAGTTACTCCAGTTGAAACTCAAGGACATGGATGGCTTAAGCTAGCCTGATCTTGTCAGATCTTGGCAGCTAAGCATGGTTAGCCCTGGTCAGTATTTGGATGGGAGACCTCCAAGGAATACCAGGGTCACTACATAGAGGCAGGCAATGGCAAACCACCTCTGAATGTCTCTTGAAAACCCTTACAGGGTCACCATAAGCCAGTTGTGACTTGATGGAAAAAATTAAAATAAAACACCACTGAAACAGATAGGCTTTAAACGGAGTAACTCTGTGTAGGATCATATTTTAAAGCTAAGTCCTTTGGCTTATAGGTGATTGTGTCTTTGTAAGAGAACATTGCCTGTGACAGGAATCCTCAATATGATATGTTTTGTTTAAGACACGTCAGAATGGTTCATCAGTGTCTGGTGTCTAATATATGGTGTGACAACCTGCAATGTAAGTGGCTCTTTGCTGTTCATTGACATGATGAATTGCGTACAGACAATCCACACAGTTCACTTATTTAGTAACCTCGAAGGAGTGCATCACATTCATCACTTGGGTGAATGCTAGCCAGGGGCTTTGTACTGTTAGTATTTATTTAAATTAATATTAGTGGCTGAGGTCTTAGGGATGGACCAATCTGTCTCTTACTATTCCCCCCCCTCCTACATGTTTTCATTATTTTCCTTATTTTCATTATTAAAATTGCCACCAAATTTCTAGTAGACTTAATTCTGAGCAGCATCTAGAAGATCCTGTCCAGCAAAACATCTATAAGAATGTTAAGGATGAGTAAGATTTTTGATAGGGATTTAAATGGACTTGTCATTTAAAACAATCCATTGAGCTAGGGAATGCGCAATAGGGCCAAGCTCAATTCTGGATGTCATGGTGGTTGCAAATACTTTATTCTGGCCCTGGTCACACATGCTGGAAAATGTGGGGGGGGGGCTATTTGGAGCGGTGCAATTAGACCCATGACATCGTGATCAGATGCTTCGGCGGCAAACCACGGTTCTGTCTCTCGGCACGTGCACTTCAACGAAGACGGCCAGAGGGAAAAGCCGCGCCGGCGCGATCACATGGACAGAGTCTATCAGCAGCCTGTGGCAAACCATTTGCCAGTACTTTTGGTCAGGTACTTTTTAACCACACATTTTTGGCAGGATGCCACGGGTTGGCCACGGGTATGATACGGCCGCTAGATGTTGCGGCGTGATCACCCCCGGAAAATCCGGC
>NW_015173179.1:299734-332976 GCF_001447785.1 Gekko japonicus | reverse complement strand
TGAGAAGAGCTGGGGGAAATGGAAATGGCCTGGTTTCGTGTGAACAGCATAAGGGATGAGAAACATCTTTGAAATGGGAGCTCTCACACTGAAGTTTGCTGGCAAGGAAAGGGCTGCCTAACCTAACAACTCCCTAAAAGTAGTTATTGTAGCTTTGCATTCAGCAATATTAAGATTTGTACAAAATAACACAAGTGGAATCTGAATCAACAGATATCACGGGGTCAAGTTAGAGCACCAGGCAAAGTTTTGCATGTTGTCCTTTGTTCTACTTGACATATTACTTACATGAATTGGGGGGGGGGACAAATGTGTGGGACAAAATATGTGAATGAACATGCCTCATTCAGTCTGCAGCCTATGGGGCAGATTAACAGTATCTGGGATAATGTCCCATGCAAAAAGTGGAAAAACTGATACATAAAGGTTGCTTTTTAAAAAAATTACATTAAATTGCATTAAATTTTTATTGCATTAAAATAGTATTTTAATAGAATTAGGAAGGGAATTTCCCCAGTCCTGCACTAGAAATGGTCTGGCAAATTATAATTGACATTGGAAAACTCTTAAGGAACCCTCCCTTTTCACAAGTTCTAAGCACAAGTTCTGAGCCCTTCCTATCACTCCACACATCACCACAAATCCCCCCCTCCCTGCCAGAGATTGTGTGGAGTCGCCAATTTATGAACAGTCTTACGCAGGCTCACAAACAATTACATGTATGTGGAGATGGGCTCCATCGGCCTGACTAGGCCTAAATTTTGGGAACAGAAAGTGACCTTAAAAAAAGAAGAGAGAACTTGCACATATTTCATCTTATTTCACCCAGTCTTAGGCTGTCAGAGTCAAGTCTAGAGGACCCAGATGCAAATCCCTACTTTGACATGAAATTCACTGGTTGACCTTGGGCAAGACACTCCCCCCCAATCTCCCAGGGTTGACATGAGGATAAAACAGAAGGAGGAGGACATTGTAAGTCACTTTGGGTTGACATGAGGATAAAACAGAAGGAGGAGGACATTGTAAGTCACTTTGGGTCCCCTTTGGAAAAGTGGGGTATATAGGGTTGCCAATCTCCATGTGGCGCCTGGAGATCTCCCGGAATAACGACTGATCTCCAGATTCAGAATTACAACTGATCTCATGTGTCCATGTATCCAGATGACAGGGGAAAATGGATACTTTGGAGAGTGGACTCTGTGGCATTATACCCTAGAGGCCTCTCTCCTTTCCAAACCCTGCCCTCCCTAGGCTCCACCCGAAATCTCCAGGAATTTCCCAACCCCGAGTTGGCAACCCTAGGTATATCTCTAAATAAACAACTATATCTTATTTACATGGAATATTGAAAAGTTTCTAAATAGTAATTTCATTAAAAATGCAAGCAACTTTATGTATCAGCTTTCCCACTTTTTGCATGGGACACTATCCCAAATACTGTTAGTCTGCCCCATAATCTGCCCCAAATACTGTTAATCTGCCTCAACTTGTTCTCCAGTGCCCATATCCAGAGTAAAATAGATATAGTCAGGAAGCTGCGAACACATTAGGTTTTACACACTTTCCCATCATGTGTATTAATCTCCATGTTGGAGGAAGTAACGATGTGAGGCGGGCCTTCATTTCCTATTACTGGTGATCTCCTAAGCCTCTCATCCCTTTCAGAGACGCGGCTTTTCTAATGAATACATCCTACATTCAAAATGATGAATGGTTTCAATTAAAAACAATATTTGAGAAAATGTTGCTGTTGTACGGCAAACGAACATATAGTGTTATTCATTATTCTCTCAGGCCAGTGGAAACTAATGTGTCAGTTCTGTAAATTAAATGTTTGTGTGAATTGTTTGGGGAGGAGGGGGGAGGCTATGGGAGGTTTTAAGCCTAAAAGGCATAAAAATCCTCAGGAATGTGAGCGATTGTCTTTCAGCTAACAATTAAACAGGACACGGGGGCTCAGAGCAGGAACGGAGGGTTGAAAGGCTGCCTCGTCCTACGTGCCTGAGAGAAAATTGCATTGATATTTATCGTAGAAAAGATCTACCTGAGCTTAAGGCCCTTTTTATAATTGTTCGAGGTGTCATTTATCAAAGACAGCGAAGCCCATAAACGCTTCAGTGTCAAGAGAGCTGCGTGATCTCGGCAACTGCGTGAGGAAAACCCCACTGTTCCTCTCACTCCTGTGAAGTTGTGAAGGCCGGGAAAGGTGGGCAGCTGTTGCAGAGGGGCACTTTTAATTGGAAATCTCTCGCCTTTCTTCCTTGTCTCAGCCTAGTTCCCCCACTGTGGGCCTGCTTCTGGCTGGCGAGTCACACACGCCTACAATCAACCCGGCTTGCTGGTAGCAAATGGAGAGCTAATGCAGGGGGTCAGAGGGCATTCGCTGAGACAATGGCATCTTTCTAGGAGCACTTCAGCTCTCTCAAGCAGCCTCTATGATCTCTCTTTCTCCCCAAATCAAGCTGTTTAGGGTCTTTCTGATTCATACTATAAGTCCTTACTTGGGTCAAATGAACAAGTGTCATCCGAACACAATATTAAGCATAGTTTATCTTCTGCCACCTCCCCAGGAATAAATGAAGCTTTCACAGCAATCCTGTGATCACGCAATTAATCCTGCTCACTGAAATGAATGGGATTCCTGTAATATTGCTATTATTTAATAATAACTGACTGCTTTTTCAGAGCTTTCAGATGTTTTAGAATAAAGGGCATAAGAACATAAGAACATAAGAGAAGCCAATGTTGGATCAGGCCAATGGCCGATCCAGTCCAACACTCTGTCACACAGTGGCCAAAAATACCAGGGGCCATCAGGAGGTCCAGCAGTGGGGCCAGGACACTAGGAGTCCTCCCACTATTGACCCCCCCAAGCACCAAGAATACAGAGCATCACTTGCCAGAACTAGGACAACAGCAGAGTCGTGCCCGACATACTGCAATGACTTGCTGTTCTCCACTGGAGAAACTCAGCTCCTAAGCCCTTACCTGTACCAGGGAGCTCCTCTTCAGTTACGTGACTCGAAGCCATTCCGTCCTGTTTCTCTTCTGCAGCTGGGATGTCTAATGCCAAATCCCTCTCTTCCAGCTCAGCAGCCATGCTTCTGGGGTGTGGGGAGAGGGGAAAAAAAGAAACCTTCAACCTTCAACTTGTTATTTTTGTTGGAAGCTGTTAGTTGTTCCCCAGAATTCCATTTTCCAGATGTTCGGCACATCAGCCCAGTGAATCGGTACCAATTCAGACAGCAGATGCCTTCTAGATATGCTGTGACCAAGCTTAGCTGCAATTTTACCCTTCTCCAGTTTGTGCCACACCCTGAAAGATGCTGGATCACCAGCTGACCTCTTGAACACTCCCGAGCCATCCGATCAGGAAAGTAATTCTATTACAGCTTCTACTCTACCTCTTTTCAAAAAATTTTTTTTAAAAAAAATAGCTACGTACAGGAAGAAAGAATTCTGGATTTTCTTATCGAGAAAAAGGTTGCTCTTGGGAAACCTCAGTGGGACTACTCTCTCGTTTGAGCAAGAGGTCACTGATTTTTCCAAGAGATACTGCTTTTCTTAATGAGCCAGAGAGGAAGTCCCATCTCTGGGCAAGTTCCAACACCATCCTTTGCAGTTTCGCTCCCACTGAAAGTATGAGCAGATCATGACATCAGCAGCAGCTTCCCATAGGCATTTAGGTATTCTGATACATGCTGCTGATGAAATGACAGTCCTGAAATTTAGTTGCACAAAACTCTCTCAGGCTGTAGCATTTGGTACAGCTGCAGCGGAATGTAGGAGGAGCCAAATATCAGTTATAATCAATGTTCCCTCTAAGCTGTGGAGTCCTGTGAGCAAAAATTCTACTTTGTGAGCTACTGGCATTAAAGTTGTGAGCGAGCCATTTGGCTACATAAATCAGTTTCCTCTGGAGCCCTCCTTCCTGAGCGAAGACAAAAATGTGTGAGCTGGAGGCTAAAAAATTGTGAGCTAGCTCACACTAACTCAGCTTAGAGGGAACACTGGTTATAATGCCTTCCAAAGTGGAGGCCTTAGGGTCTTTGCTGTTGTTTTTCTAGTGTGGTAGTTCACAACGAGTACAACAAACTTCAAGACTGCCTGCCATAAGCAGTTGTCTAGCCAGAGCAACTAGGATGGCACTCTATTTTATGATAACCATTGCAATGAATATTGAGAATCTTATATATGTGCCTGGAATTTAAAAAAAGACCAATAAATTAAACACAGAGAATCTTGATCAAAGAATTTGTGCTCAAGGGGAAGGGAAATCTTAGGGCCGAATAACTTGTCAAGTTTTACTCTGTAAGCTAAAAGCTGCAGGGGAAGGCAGCAATTTTTGGATGGAACGCAGCAGGAAATGCAAAGATTAAAAAGGTCCCCTTCCCAACATATAAAGAAAATATTTATAAAATGTTTCACAAATAGCACTGGTCACCTGATAAAATAGCTAAGTGTTATTCAACTGTTAACAATAGGTGTTGGAAATGTAAAACTAATGTAGGAACATTTTTTCATATGTGGTGGAGATGCGGGAAAATCCAAACTTTCTGGCTTAAAATATATAAGATTATACAAGAAATACTGAATATCAATTTAGCCTTAACACCAGAAATCTTTTTGTTGAACATGATCCTGGATGGTTATAAACAAAATGATCTGTATATGGTGACTTAAATTTTAATGTCAGCTAGAATTTTATTGGCTAAATGTTGGAAAATGGAGAAAACTCCTTCAAGAGAAGAGATAGTTCAAAGATTGTTGGAACTAGCGGAAATGGACAAATTAAATGTTGTTTTATTAGGAAAAGATGAAGAACTATACTTAAAACGATGGATAAGAGTTTATAAATGAATTGTACTGATTATGTTATGAAAAAAACTATAAATAAATATATATTTTAAAATAATGTTTTTATTTTATGAAGAGTCACTGTGACAGAAAAGTAAGATAAAATTTCCTTCCTTCCATGTTCAAAATGCTTTGAGGTTTTTGTTCATCCTCACAATAGTCTTCTGGTCCTCGGAAGATCTTAATATTGCGTGGCACTGGAACCTCTGGACTGGCCTTGGACCATCTACAGGACAATATCACCCCCAAATTAAATGACTGATACTATCATGAAATTATTCGGAGACCATCTTGTTTTTACGGAGCACTTTATTCTTGTAATTGTAGTTATTTAATGGTTTTATTGTTTTATCTTGTTTTTATGCATGGGCTTGTGCCCTCTTGTAAGCTGCCCTGAGTCCGCTTGCGGGGAGGGCGGGGTAAAAATGTTAAAAATAAATAAATAAATGAGAAGTAATTAACTCGGTGAGCACTCTTAAGCATGTCTCCTCCAGATTAAGTCTAATTCTACTATTACTTTCAGGAAAGGGCTCTGTGGAGGGGAAGGCTGCAATCCTACACTTACTTACCTGGGAATAAGCCCCATAGTTTAAGAACTCTTTGCTTGGTTTAGAATTGACTCAGAATTTAAGAGTTCTCTTAGCAAGTGCTGATAAAGTGTTTTTGCCTCTGAGCCAAGGCAGTGTAGTAGCTAACACTAAGCATCAATGCCAACTCCAGACTGGGAAATTCCTGGACATTTTTGGGGTGGAGCATGGGGAGGAAAGTCAACAGAGTATAAATGCCATAGAGTATAAATGCCAACAGTGTATAAATGCCATAGAGTCCACCCTACGAAGTAGCTATTTTTCTCTAGGCGAGCTTATTGCTGTTAACTGAAGACCAGTGGTAATTCTGGGAGATCGCCAGGCCCTACCTGGATGTTAGGAACCCTAATGCTGTGTGTTCCAGCCTGTAAGTAAAATAAACAGTGATAAATAAAGGAAATAATAGCTGCAAAAATAGTTCTGGTTGGAATCTGGTGGATCAGGTGAATTGTGTGGCTCCTGGCAGGGCAGCTGGGGAAGCGAAGGGGAGGCATGCCTCCCCGATTGATCTTCCCTTCCCCAGCCAGTGTTCCCCTCCCTGGATAGTTTTGAGGTGGGGTGGGAGAAAGAAAGCAACTTTAGCTTTAAATGCATTCTCAAAGCCCCCCTCAAGCCTACAGATATTATTGGACAAATAAATATCATTCAATATCTATTTTTATCCCTTTTGTTTTTATTTTTGGCAGTCTCATTTGATGTTAATAAAAAGCAAATTTGCATATTTTTCAATAAAAACATGTCTGTAATATTTGTTCACATCATGTGGCTCTCAAACATCTGATGCTTATTCTATGTGGCTCCTATACACATTAAGAAGGTTTGGCCACCCCTAGCCGAAACAGCATAGCTAATGAGGCTTTCACACCGACAGTTGTTTTTTTATCATTGTTTTAAAATGTTGTGTTTAATTATTTAACTTACATGTTATTGTTGTCATGATATTTGTGTGACCTTGTAACCTGCCCTGAGCCCGTTCACAGGGAGGGCAGGATAGAAATCAAATTAGATAGATAGATAGATAGATAGGTAGGTAGGTAGGTAGGTAGATAGGTAGGTAGGTAGATGATAGATAGATAGATAGATAGATAGATAGACAGACAGACAGAAAGATTTCAAATTCATTTCTCCCAGAAGATGCAAACCACTCATCCTTCTGTGTTTGCCCTACATAACATTCCTATGGAATCGATCCAGATAGTCTTTCCCAAGATTATCATATGCTGAATGTCAACACAGGATGTCAAATGTCAACTATAGAATAGCAAATACAGACTGTCAAATGTCGGCTATGTCAAATATTGGATGCCGAATGTCAAATATCAAACATTGAAATTTCCAATATTTGACACTGGAGTCCACCGTAATGGCATCAAGAGATGGCTCGGGCTGAAGGTGGGGGCCCAGATTAATTTCAGTATTATAATAATTGTGTGACAAAGTCGGTGGGAAGTGAAAATTGGTCATGTATGCAAATCAGTGACAATCATCTCGGATTATGGCATGATGTGCCTTACCAACAAGATATGTGTAAAAACCTATTAATGAGTATTGCCCTCAGAGTGATAATAAGCACATCCATGTCCATGGGACTACAGCAGTGTAAATGGACAAAGAATAATCTTACATGTGGCATTTCCTTTATGGCCTTGTCAGAGAGGCAGCTAATGACATCTATTTGATGGACGGATTAGCAAGATTCCTCCCCCTCCAAGTATGAACTAAATCTGAGGATACACACACACACACAGGCACGACTTATTGTTTAACTCCCAATTTCATTCCCATGGTAACTTCAGAAGTGTTAATGTGGTTCTGTAGTCTCTGCACACACAGATCAATTAGGGATTTAACAACCCATCTTTTCCCTGGGTTACCACAAAATACCCTGCCTGCATACTGGGAAAAAGATATTTTGCTTATTTCATGATCCCTTGCATCATTTTTACTCGGTACAGTGAGCTCTTTTGTTTTTTTGACACCTCAAATCTACACTGGACACTACATTTGGGGGTGGGCCTCTTAAAACCCACACCATGCATTAATATCTTGATTACAGGATATGTCACATCCTTGTACAAAATGTGCCTTGAATACAATAATCCATACACTAATGGTTCTTCATCCATAAATTCTGAAAGGCTCAGAGGAATCAATCGTTTTCATCACCTGGATTGTCGATGCATTACAGTGGTGCTTAGTATCTCCCAAAACATGGGGGTACTCAGAGTTCCAGGCCACCTCCAGCTCCATGTATGGAGTCACCGTCAGTACTGTCTTGGGTTACCAACCTCAAGGTGGGGCCTGAAGTCCCTGCTGAATTACACGTGATCTCCAGACTACAGAGATCAGTTCCCCTGTAGGAAATGGCATCTTCAGAGGACTCTGGGTCATCATAGCCCCACTGAGCTCCCTTCACTCCCCAGACTTCACTCTCTCTAGGCACTACCTCCAAATCTCCAGGAGTTTCCCAATCCAGAGCTGGCAACCCTAGAACTGTTGCCAATCTTTGCCTTTTCAGAAGAATTCTTTATTGCATCCCATAATTGATATATTGGAGTGGCCGACAAGAACCCAATTTTTCACAAACAAATTCCCGACATGATAGGCACAGACATGATGTCTGTGATGAACATATTTTAGTAAAGAGAATGCCCAATGCATTCTGGTACTCTTCATCAGCATAACACTTTTGTTTAGCCGGAACTAGTGGGATGTGGAAAGCCAACACAAAAAGTGGCAGTTTTATTTTTTAAAAAATACCATTTTTCCTCCTTGAAATTGTAACAACAGCACAGGGGGCCCAGGATTCCGGAAATTTAGTGGGGATTGAAAAGGTTAAATCATCTCTCCTTTCCCACATAACCCCGATCCCAGAGGTGGTTGTGTGCACACAGAATCTACCTTTCTCAGGTCCAGCACTAATGGCAGCCCACAAGGCACATATTTATAGTTCATGCAGGTGTCATCCTGCACATAATACCCCCTTTCCTACATTTCCCAATGACCTTCATGAGTCAGTGCTGTTCTGGATGCAACAGTTCTTGAGTAGGCTAGGGACTGTTTTGCGGGCCTACCACCTCTGTACCTAAGACTGATGCTGTTGCTATGCCAATACAGGTTTGTTGTGTTGTTGTGTTGTGTTGTGAGTAGGCTAGGGGTGCAAAATTCCATGGGCCCTGGACCCCCTGGGGCCCCATCCTGCAGTCATGTAATTTGTCTTGATATGATCTTTGGGTTGGGTCTGGGTGGTGTGAGAGTGGGCCCCGATGAAACTGTGGCTTGGGAGGCTGTGTTAACTCTGGGAAGCCCTACCTGGATGCTTTCGTAACAGAGGGGTGGAGTAGAAATCCTTTCAATAGTTGACGGATTTCTTTATTTCTTGCATCATTTTTTTAAAAACACAGGCAGACCCCCCTACCTGGATGCTTTCGTAACAGAGGGGCGGAGTAGAAATCCTTTAAATAGTTGATGGATTTCTTTATTTCTTGCATCATTTTTTAAAAGCACAGACAGACCTAGTGGGCCCCGATGAAACTGTGGCTTGGGAGGCTGTGTTAACTCTGGGAAGCCCTACCTGGATGCTTTCGTAACAGAGGGGTGGAGTAGAAATCCTTTCAATAGTTGACGGATTTCTTTATTTCTTGCATCATTTTTTTAAAAACACAGGCAGACCCGCTACTCAATAGTTGTGCTTCTGTTAGTGCTGTCAAGTCGCTTCCAACTTACAGTGACCTTATGAATTAATGACCTCCAAAACAACCAATCATGAACAGCCTTGCTCGGGTCTTGCCAACTGAGGGTGGTGGCTTCCTTGGTTGAAGTCACTCCGCCTCATGTTGGGTCTTCCTCTTTTCCTGCTGCCTTCAACTTTTCCCAGCACAATTGTTTCTTCCAGTGACTCTTGTCTTGTCATAATGGGACCAAAGTACGATAACCTCAGTTTAGTCATGTTAGCTTCTATGGAGAGTTCAGGATTGATTTGATCTAGAACCCACTTATTTTTTGAGGTGGGTTTTGTTTTTTTTGGTAGTCCACAGTACCTGTAAACCTCTCCTCCAACACCACATTTCAAATGAATCAATTTTTTTCCTGTCACCTTTCTTCATCGACCAGTTTCCCATCCATAAATAGTAATGGGGAATACTGTGGTATGAATTATCTTCATCTGGGTCACCAGCAGCACATCATTACACTTAAGAATCTTTTCTAGTTCCTTTATGGCTGCCTTTCCCAGTGTCAGTCTCCTTCTGATTTCATGGTTGCAGTCTTTTGGTTGAGGATTGAACCAAGGAATAGAAAATCTTGAACAACTTCAGTTTCTTTATCATTAACCTCAAAGTCATATAATTCCCTGATAGTCATTACTTATGTCTTCTTGATGTTCAGCTGTAATCCTGGTTTGGCACTTTTGGCTTTAACCATCAGGAGTTGTTTCAAGTCTTTACTGTTTTCTGCCAGTAATGTGGTGTCATCTGCATTTCTCAAGTTGTTAATGTTCCTTCCACCAATTTTCATTCCACCTTCATCTAAATCTAATCCAGCTTTCCTTATGATACCTTCTGCATATAGTTACCTCCTCATTACATACTTTAAATACACAATAAACAAAGGATGGGTTGTGGCTTTGTTTAAGATACAGTACCTACCACAAGCTTCACTAGTCATTCTGTAAATTAGAACTGTTTCTGCACATGTCTCTCTTTGGTTCCTCTTCACTTTAGGCACCGTTTTAGTAAATAACCCCTTGCTGCTCATTCTCCTCTGATACATTTGAGCATTCCCCAACCCATCAGGTTCCTTATTAGCTGCTCAATGCTCAGCCTAAATTTTTGATCTCTCCCTGTGCTCCAGAACCTAGGTAGGACAGCAGGTGTTTTCCTGTTGCATTTTTATTGTTTTCAGTGGACTTAATGAAGATCGCCTTCACCCTTTCTGGTGACAGCTTTGATTAGGTTCATGATCTGACAGGTCCAACTTGCATATAGCCAGACTACCAAACACAATGAAATGCTGGGGGAAAAGCTATATGAGGAAGTGGGACAGTAATACTGCTTTTCCTTCCTGTACTCTGCCAAAGGTTGACAGGCATGACCTGGGAACTTGTTGGAGATTGGGGGGCAGGGACATGGGGGATTCGATCGGTAATGGTGTGACATCACTTCCAGGGAAAAAAAACAGAAGTGCCAGCACACCTCTCTAGGTATTGCTAAAAGCTCAGTGGTAAAACCATAGAGTTTTTGGCAATTCCTAGAGAGGAATGGCATCACATTGTCACTAACAGTGATTTTTTTTTAAGTTTAATTTTCTCCCACTGGCTGCAGAGGTGGCAAAAGGATTCAGGAAACGGGAGCATGGTATTTCCCACCCCCTGCAGGGGGCTGGTAACCCTGACTCTGCCACTATATGATGCCCTAAAACAGAGACTGACAGCTTCCTGCTTCAAATCTTGTCCAAGTATGGTAATCCAGAAAGGATGTAGAAATACCTTGTTTGGAATTCCACTTACGCTGCTGTTACAGCTTTTGTAGTTTTTTTGGTATTAAATTGGCAGGCACTAAGAACTCTGTTCAGCATGGATGTCACAGAAAGAAATTGCACCTTAGGACCTGGCTGCAATGTCATACAAACACCAGAGGGGGTGCTCTGCCCATCAAACTTCCAACTGAACATAAATGGCATTGGCAGCAGAGGCATAGAAGCATGGAACCCAGCACTATGCACGTCAACAACCCACCATGTCTCTCAAGGACTATTTCCGCAGTAGTGAATTCCCCTGTGACGTTTTTAAAACTGCGCGTTATGTGACATTTTACGCAGTAGATTTTTTATCACCAGGAGCAAATCCGAAGTTTTCTCCTTACCCCACGTTTTTGGAATCCCCAGTTCTAACAAGTTCCGAAAACGTGGGGTAAGAAGGAGAAAACTTTGTGTTTGTGCCTGGTGAGGAAAAATCAACTGCGGAAAGTTTCACATAACGCACAGTTCTAGAAACGTCAATGCAGGGAATTTCACTACTGTCGAAATGGTCAAGTACTAGCAACAGATCAAGTCCCTCTTCATTCTGATATTAAACCTGCACATTGGGAGCTGCAAGTAGTTGCACACCAGGCAGTACATTGGGGTTAATATTAGGCCTCTGAGAAAAGTAAGATACCTAGAGAAAAATGAAAACCAGTGGGGAAAGATGAGAACAGGGCAGCAAATAGAGCTATTTGCATAAAGTGACTCTAGAGATTGATTGGACTCTAATTCATAGATAATAGGGAAGTCTTTAACCTGTGGAAAGATACCCATGAATCATACACTGGCTGCTACATGCAGACTACCACATAGATATTTATGTGATAGGCTTTGAAACGGAGGAAATATTTTAGAGTTGCATGAGCCCACTCCCCTGAGGAACATTGGTAATCTTATTTTAAAAAATGTTAAACATCCCTCCAAATTCTTGCAAATGTTTCATCCAAACAGACTCCACAAGCACACCCCCTGGGGAAATTTTGCTAATGGTTGAAAGTGATCCATCCTCAGCAGGTGGACATGTGTGGAAGAGTCATGGGCTTGGCTGCTATTAAGCCGCTTCCTTCCTGGGAACAGAAGTTATTGTTGTGAAACCATCATCCTCACCATCACCTCCAGCACTGCCATCCCCAGCATTTTTGGATCTAACTCACATAGAACAATATAGAATCATAGAATCATAGAGCTAGAAGGGATCTCCAGGGTTATCGAGTCCAACCCCCTGCACAATGCAGGAAATTCACAACTACCTCCTCCCACATACCTTCAGTGACCCTTGCTCCATGCGCAGAAGATGGCAACTGCCCCCCCCCCTTTAAAAATAAAGAATAGCAAACAGCCGCTCAGCAGTCAGTAACCAAAGCAGCAAAAAAGAGCAATTGTGAAACCCAGTGTAATCCATAAACAGAAATGCACCAAAAATGGTAGGCAAGAATTATGGAATCAGCAATAAATTCAGAAGGATCTGCAAAACTAAATAGGTGCCAGGGCAGTTCAAGCATCGAGAACATTCCAGGCAGAGTGGCCGAGGTCAACAGCATTCTACTGTTGCCCACTGAAGCACTGAAAATGCTATGCCATAGCTTGAGAGTCTGTCAATGGCATCTTTTTGTTTGTTTGTTTTACTTATACCCCCTCCTCCCCCAGGTCACAGGGCTTGGAGCAGCTCACAACATCCATAAAACAAGCTATAAGTAAAGATAAAAGCATGCTTATAAAATAATTAAATTAAAATCTATAAAATAGCACCCTAGCTTAGGCATCAGAAATTAAAAACATAGCCATTTGGTTCCTAATAACCAGCACCCCAGACTGTTGTAAAACAAACAAACAAACAAGAACCACAGGCAGTACTACTAATAGATGGTAGGAGACTGTCCTCGACTATCCTCAACAGAAAACCTGGCAGAAGAACTCCCACTTACGGCCCTATGGAATCTAGAAAGATACTGAATGGCCTGGATGTCATCTAGCAAAGAGTTCCACCAGGCAAGGGCTACTATAGAAAAAAAACTCTTGCCCTCATTGAGGACAGTCGAGCAATCTGATTCCACCTCTGTTGTAGGGCTAGTTAAAGCTGGTAAAATAGCCATGGCTTGGTGGTAGGACCTCTACTTTGCATTCAGAAGGGTTTCAGGTTCAGTCCCTGGCATCTCCAGTTAAAATAGTCAAGTAATAGGTGATGTGAAAGATCTCTGCTAGAAATCCTAGAGAGATGCTTCCAGGCCAGTAGACAATCTTGGACCTTGACAGACTAGCACAATTGTGCAAAAGCCTGTTGTGGGTGTGTATGTAGTCTTGTACTAGACATGCAGCCACCCAGGGAATTCCAAAGAATAGCTCAGCAATTACTCCATCAAATCATCTATCAGTTTGGGGAATATTCATGATTGGCAATTACTGGCAATTATGACACAAATCGAACCCACAGGAGTTTGGCCATCCCTAGTGAATACACTGTAACATGCAAAAATTTGCCTTGCTGGAACAAACCTTTCTACCAGAAGAACCTTAAGGCTGGCGTAACACAATGCATCACTCCCTGCAGGTCAACAACTACTTCTCTAGAAGAAAACACAACCAACAGCCCATCTATATATACAAGAATAGGAAGAACAACTGCCTTGAATCTGTCAGAAGTATCTTTTTCATTTTAGTTTTTGAAGGGGGGATTTTTTTTTAACATCTCTCCCCAATACCCCCCAGTTTGCAAATATTGGCCAAATACATAACTGTTAGTGAGTGAAGTCCTGAACAGAGTTGCGTTTTGGCACCTGGGTTTTGGCCACTGTGTGACACAGAGTGTTGGACTGGATGGGCCACTGGCCTGATCCAACATGGTTTCTCTTATGTTCTTAGAATTACACTCTCCTAAATTCAGTGACTTCAATGCATATATAAACTCTGATTGCCCTGGTTAGATTGCACTGTAAATTTCCTGGACCAGATTATGGTCATGCTAAGAGTGTTGTTTAGGCATTTCTCTGCTTCTCCCTTAATAGGCGATACTTACAGAAACTGCATCGTACAGATGTGTACTAGTGGCCGTATCTGTCCAAAGCAGTTTACACAGTTTTCAGACAGTTATCAGCCTGTCCTTAGAGAGATAATATGATCTTTTACAAAGACAGGGAAATATTGTGGCTTAAAAAAAAAAAAAAGGTTTCCCTTATCGCTGTCAGCATAAACACTCTGCTTCCAGCATCATTTCCAAACTGCCAAGCCGCAAGCAGAGGACCGTGCAGATCCGCTGTTCCGAAACATTTGTTGTCTGCCATTCCCAGAGACAATCATGTGCCTGAAATACATCCTGCTCGTTTTTGCATGTTGTTGCATTGCAGGGGCATTCACAGTGCCTGCTCAGTGGCCCATTCACAGCTAACCAAGCAAGGAATGATAGGGAAGTCAGAAGGTGTTACTCTAGGCATTGCATTTATTTTCTGTAACTGCCTGGTAGGAAATTGGCCATCGCTCAGGGGCAGAGTGCATACATTACTAATAAGCCCGTGCAGTAGACCTGGGTTCAAATTGCTGTGTGTTAAGAATTAAAAAGGGGACCATTCAATTCCTGTACACCACTTTCAGGTCCTTGGGTAAGATGGTGGACTACAGGTGTAAGTGGAGAGCTGCAGTAAGTGTATAAATAAAGAAAAAGCTGTGGAATATGATGCTAAACAAGGCAAAAAGCCTATTATGCTATGTAACAATTTAAGTAATAAATGTGAATTACAAGATGCAAAAGAATACAAAACAGAGTAAATATGCAATACAAAATAGTGAGTGAATGTACAACGAAGATCCCGGGTATTAGCTTCGTTTTGAGTATCTTATTCTTCACGGATATTTTTATACAATTGCACTTGTGTTTTCTGTATTTCCAAACAGAATTCAATATTATTCTTAATAGAGTATAAATCTTCAGATGGGCAACCAGTCATAAGTTTTAGATGGATCAATATTTAACATTACAAAGCTGGTGTAGCAGAAAGTGCCAGGGTCAATTCCTGGCATCCCCAGCTGAAAACATCCTAAGATGCCTGTTGAAGCACAGTTTTGAGCTAGATGGACCAATAGGCCAAATAAATGAACTTCCTATTTCATTTGTATTCAACTGTAACTATATTGTGAATACATTAAGAGAGAAGGAGATCACATTGATTGCTTGTATTTAGCTTGACAGGAGCTATCGGAAGGTTTTCTCACATTATTATTTCAATATGTGAAGCCACCGGGAAATCCCAGGTGTTCCTGGCTCTAGGGCTTAGGCTAGCTGGCCATGCCACCCTAAACTATTTTACGGTATGCACAGAAGTTGGTAAAAGCTGTCTCTTGCAGGTGGTGTTTAATTGACAGGACCAGTTGCCCATGACTAGGAGCAAGAACATAACATAATTTTTCAGAAGGGAATTTTTGTGGATAAAATTGCCAACACAACGACATAGAGTTTAATTATAGTTAATGATTCCAGCATTGCTTGAATAAAATGTCCCTCCCTAACTTTGATACAGTTTCATCTTCAAGCTTATTTGTCTTCAAGCCACCTTCTGGCAGGGCACTGTTCCTTGGAAACAACGTGCTAGATCAGCCTTTTGTTTGATCTACAGGTCTTTTTGTTTTATGCTCTCATGGTTTTCAGCAGAGATGGACTGATCTAAGCAACCAGAGACCCTAAAAAGTCTCCATGTGTCCAGGATTTCTATTTCCTTAGATAACTTTCAGTTGTGCTCTGCCGCAACCTTTAACAATCAATTGACTTCACCCTGCCCAAAGACATCATCCCTGGAAAAAGATTCCCTCTGACCCCGTCCCCCTTTAAAGGCCAGAGAGAGAGAGAGCACAAGTAGCAGGAAGGAAGAAGAAGAGGAAGGAACTCACCATGCCTTCATGGAGCAAAAAGCCTTTCTAGGAATCTGTGATTTCAAGTCAAGTAAACTGTCAAAACAGAGCAATTATAAAATGCCAAAACGGGTAGCCCTGTTACTCTGTCTGTTGCAGTAGAAAAGAGTAAGAGTCCAGTAGCACATTGAAGACTAACAAAATTTGTGGCAGGGGATGAGCTTTTGTGGGTCATCTGAAGAAGTGAGCAGTGACTCATAAAATTCCAAGACAAGCTTCTAACTAGGGTTACCAACATCCAGGTGGAGCCTGGAGATCTCCTACCATTCATAGAATCATAGAATTGGAAGGGGCCATACAGGCCATCTAGTCCAACTCCCTGCTCAATGCAGGATCAGCCTAGACTAACATCCCTGACAAGTGGTTGTCCAGCCGCTCCTTAAAGACTGCCAGTAAGGGGGAGCTCACCACCTCCCTAGGCAGCTGATTCCACTGTTGCACAACTCTTACTGCAAAAAAGTTTTTCCTGATATCCAGCCAGTACCTTCCCGCCCTTAATTTAAACCCATTATTGCGAGTCCTATCCTCTGCTAGCAGCAGGAACAGCTCCCTGCCCTCCTCTAAGTGACTGCCCTTCAAATACTTCAAGAGAGCAGTCATGTCCCCTCTCAATCTCCTCTTCTCCAGACTGAACATTCCCAGGTCCCTCAGCCTTTCCTCCTAGGGCTTGGTCTCCAGGCCCCCGATCATACTTGTTGCTCTCCTCTACACCTGTTCCATTCTGTCCACATCCTTTTTGAAGTGAGGCCTCCAGAACTGCACACAATACTCCAGGTGTGGCCTGATCAATGCAGTGTACAGCAGGACTATCACATCTTGCAATTTGGACATCATGCCTGATTACAACTGTTCTCCAGATGACAGAGATCAGTTCCCCTGCATTGGAGTGTGGACTCAATGGCCTTGTACCTGGCTGAGGTCCCTCCACTCCCCAAACCCCACCCTCCCCAGACTCCACCCCCAAAGCTCCAGGTGTTTCCCCATCCAGAGCTGGCAACCCTATGTTATGTTTCTAGAGACTCAAGATCACATGTGTGAAACAGCATGAGACCAAAATGAGGTGTACAGATTTCTTGTGGCCCCCAGATCCACCTGAGGCCCAGGGAATTTTGGATTCCCCCCTCCCACTGGCCTGCTCTTGTGCCATGTACCTTTGATGAAGCCCGAAAGAGAAGGAATAGCAGCGGGTAGTTCACATAGACACATTTCTGCTTACTAAAGCCCTGCCTGAATATCTTTTAGGTGTGTTCTAAGGTCTCCTTATTTGGCTTTTAATACCGAGGACTAAACCTGGCTGGCTGTAATGAGTTTTCACGTTTGCCATAGAGTTTTCATTTGGGTATTTTATGCATTCTGTTTGAGGGGCTGAATATATGCCTTCACTGTTATCTGTCCCGAGTGGTTGCAGTACTGATCAAAACCAGCCCACCCCTCCGCCTGCTCTGAGAAGCCTTGTAGATCTTCCTGCAGACGGCCTCTAATTAATGGAAGTGTCTCATGCACCCCAATGAAAGACAAATATTTGTCCTAAATTACCTTTTATAGATCAAACCTCTACAGGTCATTACCAGCCATGAGACCACTCCCTCTCCCTTCATTCTCCCGCAAGGCTAAAAGACGGGGCGTGTGCACTGACTCCCCATTATGACCCCGCAGTGTGGTACCATTTGAATGGCCCCCTTTCTGTATAGGCTTAATTGGCCAATATACGATGATTCCTATTGACTCTTTGTATTAAGAACGTGGCACACTGTGGTTGCAATGCATATAATTTATTATGTCAAAGTCATTTTCATCTGCCTCTATTGTTCGTCCCTTGCCGTCCCCACTCCCCCCAAATTATTATTCCAAGCGAATTTCCTACGTAATTAAGTGGTTTGGTTGTGGCTTTCAAAGCACTGCGCAAACGACAAAGGGGAAAAATTGCCTCCTGAAACTGGGTTACGTTCAGCATTGTTTGCCTAACCATTAGCTAAGGCCAGCAGATGTCAGCCTAAATTGAAAAATGGGAGGGAGAGAGAGAGAGAGAGAGAGAGAGAGAGACAGAGAGAGAGAGAGACAGAGAGAGAGAGAGACAGAGAGAGAGAGAGAGAGAGAGAGAGACAGACAGACAGACAGACAGACAGACAGACAGACAGACAGACAGACAGACAGAGAGACCTAATGTGAGCCTCTTATGCGCCAGATGGGCGTTTTACACAGAGTGGCAGGAGAAGGTAGCCAACTCTGGTTAAAATTCAGTGTTGGAACTTGCTAGGTGATGCCGCATATGCTGAGAGTAGGGTTTGTTTGTTTTTTCCAGTGGGGGGATTATAGGACTTAATTGTATCATAGATCAATGATACTTTAATTCATGAGGATTGATTTTGTTAATTCAAGCAGGACAAAAGGCACTGTTACAGCTTCAGTTCATTTAATTGGCAGAGGTTCCAGCTCGGCTCAGGCGACCAGAAGATAAATGACCATATATGTCTTTTAATTTTTCTACCGGTTGTCTGTTTGTTTTAACACCTGTCCATTACGGTGATTTCTCATTTATATGGGAAGCACTGAGGATACATTACACCCAGATTTCAGCTTCTTTGCTGGTTTCTTGTAGTCTTCTAGCCAAAATTCAAGGTAGACTTAGAAGAAGAGGAAGAGGAAAAGGAAGAAGAAGAAGAGCTGGATTTAAGAACATAAGAACATAAGAGACGCCAATGTTGGATCAGGCCAAAGGCCCATCCAGTCCAACACTCTGTATCACACAGTGGCCAGAAATACCAGGTGCCATCAGGAGGTCCACCAGTGGGGCCAGGACATTAGAAGCCATCCCACTGTTGACCCCCCCCCAAGCACCAAGAAGACAGAGCATCACTTGCCCCAGAGTCCCTATCTATACCTTGTGGCTAATAGCCACTGATTTATACCCCATAGCCACTGATTTATACCCCATCCTTCACTTGGAGTCTCAGAACAGTTTACAATCTCCTTCCCTTCCTCTCCCCACAACAGACACCCTGTGAGGTAGTTGGAGCTGAGAGAGCTCTTTCAAGGACTGCTCTTGAGAGAACAGCTCTGACAGAACTGTGACTGGCCCAAGGTCACCCAGCTAGCTGCATGTGGAGGAGTGGGGAATCAAACCCAGTTCACCCAGATTAGAGTTTGCCACTCTTAACCACTGCACCGCACTGGATCTCCTGAAAGGCTTGGGTGTGGCTCATGTGAGGCTCTGTCGAGATGGCATCTTGTCCCAGTGATTATGGCAGTAAGCTGGAAATGAGTGAAAGGCACCTCCACGACAAAGTTTCAGCCAGTATGGTGGCTATGAGGATTACACCTATGGTGGATAAAATTGAAAAGTTGAAAGGTAAAAACAAGACACATTAGTGAGAAAAGGAGATTCAAAGGGAAGGAGGCTCAATCAAAGAAAATAAACGTGATCAGACAAAAATATAAGGAAATAAGAAGAGACTTTTTGTATTAGATCAATGGCCCATCTAGTCTAGCATTCTGTTTCCCACAGTGGCCAACCAGAGGACCCCCAGGTGGCCTATGAGCTGGACCTAGGGGGCTACACTCCCCCCTCCTGCTGCCCCCAGGAACTGACATTCATAGATATATAGCTACCAAACATGATGAACTCATTGTGCCATCGTGGTTAATAACCATTGATGGACCTGGCCTCCATGAATTTGTCAAATCCCTTTGAAAACCCTCTAGACTAGCAGCCACCACCACATCCAGAAGCACTGAATTCTGCTTTGTGCTTTAAATTTTCATGTGACACTTGGATGTAAAAACAAAGATAGACTTTTTAAAGGCAAAAAGGCATGCCAGTGTTAGGAAAGTAGAGCCAGGAATGGAATGGTGGTATAAAGTGCCATCAAGTCAGCATGGTATAGTGGTTAAGAGCGGCAGACTCTAATCTGGAGAACTGGGTTTGATTTCCCTTGGCTTCACATGAAGCCTGCTGGGTGACCTTGGGCCAGTCACAGTTTCTCTCAGAACTTCCTCAGCCCCACGAACAGGACAGAATACCAGAGAAATGGGAATGGATTCAGAAAATGCTTTTTATGGCTGAAATGGATAAACTGACAAAGAAACTTAATAATAAAGAAGACGAAGAATTTTTTGCAGAATGGACAGACTTTAAAGAATATATGGAGACCAATTGTGATGTCAAAAATAATTTACTTTGTTTTGATAATTATTAAGGACAGAATTAGAAAAAGAAAATGATTGAATAGAAGAATATAATGTTGCCTGAAAAAATTGATAGTGAAAATGTAAATTGATAGTTGAACAGTAAAAGGGACAAGGGGGGAGGAAGCATTGCGGGAAGCCACATGAGGGGGGGGAGGTATGCGAAATGGATATATGTTAAAGGAAAAGGTGTAATTTTGAATATGTTGTTATATCCAAAATAAAAAGGGTTGATAAAAAAAGAACTTCCTCAGCCCCACCTACCTCACACTGTTGAGGGTGCTTGTTGTGGGGAGAGGAAGGGAAGGTGATTGTAAGGTCCTTAGGGTAGAGAAAAGCAGAGTATAAAAACTAACTCTTCTTCTTCTTCTTCTTCTTCTTCTTCTTCTTCTTCTTCTTGTCACAGCTGACTTATGGCTGCCTGTAGGCACGGGTCATTTCGTAGAAAAAGAGCTAGGGGAACTCATTAGCATAACTCATTAGCATATACCACACCCCCTAACATTAGGGACCCGGTGGTGGACCTGCAAGGCCAGCAGGAGTGCGAGGAAGCCCCGCCAAGGCCCTCCCTGGCCCCAGGCAGGCAGGGGTGGGGAGAGGCGGGGAGGAAGCAACTTACCCTCCCTCTTCTCCTGCCTCCTCCTGGCTGAATGAGGGCTGGAAGTGGGGCGGCCGGAAGCAGGGGGCGGGGCTTCGTCATGTGCCCCGCCCCCCGCACCTCACCCGGGGGAACTGCGATCCCCTGCGATCCCCCCCGAAATGACCTCTGCCTGTAGGGTTTTCAAGACAAGAGATGTTCAGAGGCTGTTTGCCATTTCCTGAACCCAGGACTTCCTTGGTGGTCTCTCATCTAATTACTAACCAGGGCTGCTTGCTTAGCTCTCAAGATCTGAGGAGACTGGGCTAGCCCGGGCCATCCAGGTCATGGTAGGAAGGGAACAGAGAAGATAAATTCAGGTTTGCTACCTGTAGAGTGAAGGGCTAAAGAAGGAACATACAGAGAGATACAAAACCATGGAGACAACTGAAAGTTATGTGCATATGGAGAAAAAAGATGGCATGGAGAGCCAGTGAAGAGAGTGGTACAAACTGATATGATCTCAAAGAAGAGCAGAAAATATGAAATACTTAGAATAATTTAAGACAGTGTGGAGAGTATTAAGAGTACAAACCAGAAGACCAAAAAAGAAGAAGGTTATAATCAATGTTCCCTCTAAGCTGTGGAGTCTTGTGAGCAAAAGTTCTACTTTGTGAGCTCCTGGCATCAAAGTTGTGAGCAAGTGATTTGGCTGCTGCATCAATTAGTTTTGATCTCAAAGAAGAGCAGAAAATATGAAATACTTAGAATAATTTAAGACAGTGTGGAGAGTATTAAGAGTACAAACCGGAAGACCAAAAAAGAAGAATGTTATAATAATCAATACAAAGAATAAGAAGAGAATGAAGGGAAATGTTGGTAGTGTCAGCTTAGAGGGAACACTGGTTATAATAATCAATACAAAGAATGAGAAGAGAATGAAGGGAAATGCTCGTAGTGACAGTAGAAAGAATGAAACAAAGTCTAGATAGCTTGATCAGCTGAAACTGCAAGGCAAGTAAATATGGGAAAGAAACAAACGAGAACCATAAAAGAGGATCCAAACTTTAGGGGAAGAAGAGACAGCAGCATTATTAAGAATAAAAGAAAGTGATGCTGAGAAAAAGAAGTGAATTGAGAGAAAGAACGAACTTTGTCAGAGCTTGGTACAAGAGGCACCCATCCAATAAAGTGGTTGACTAATAACAGTGGGGGAGGGGAGGGAGAGACAGCCAGTCTTCTGGACTTTGCCGCCCATGCTTTCCCATTGGACTAACAGGGATCATCAGTTCCTCTGTGGGTATCAGGCAGGCATAGTGAGTCAGTATAATTTACAGTCTCAAACCCTCCATCTGGAAGCATTTTGGAGACTGCTTTCTTTTCTGTGTCCTAGCACAGTTTCCCAAATCTGCCAAGAGCGCCCATATGATTGTCCCATCTTTGTCTCAGGTCCATGCGAAAAGGATGCAGCCAGACACCTTTTAGCAGTCGCTCCCTTGAAGCAATCTTTCACATAAAAACATAGGAAGGTGCTTTAAACTGAGTCAGACTATTGGTCTGTGTAAGTCACTACTCAGACAGGTTCTCCTGGGACTCAGAGAAAGGTCTTTCATATCACGTACTCCTTGATCTTTAAAACAACAACAACAAAACACCTCAAGATATCAGGAATTGAGCCTGGGACTGTCTACACCTAAAGCAGATCCTCGTACCACTCAGCGGTAGCCCCCTTAATCCACTGAAGGCATGCTAAAACATTTTTGGAAGTATTTGGTTCCTCTGGCTAGATGTAGAGACCCATGTCTCCTCTTCCTCTGAGCCTTGGAATCGCCCAATAAAGCAAAACATTAGATATAATGTTTCACATTCTTAATTTCCCTGCACTTGCTCCACTCCATTGACTGCAGCTTGCAGAGGCCGGAGTACATGGAGGCTGTGATGTGAATTGTGTTTTTTTTCCCCTGGATATCACTCAAGAGAGAAAGAAGGAACAGATGGGAAGGTGCTGTTTTCAGAGTAGTCTCACATTTTATCCAGCGCCCAAGGGTCAATGGGATAATTTTGTTTTGCTATTGTATTTTGTATTTACTAGGTATTTTATGTTCTTGGTTTTCAGAAAAATAACCTTTTATTGATTTTTCCAGACAACCATTATAGCAATGAATGCAAGATACATTCTTTATAAATCCAACTCAAAAGGTTAATGCTGAGCTGATTGTCCATGGACATCAGAATTCACAAATGAAACAAAAGCCTATTTCCCCCCCTAAAAGAATTTTACCAGACCTTTTGAAATACTAATTGCTACATGTGAATTGCTAGCTCTCAGAACTGGCTTCACCAATATGCTTTTATTTTTCTCTGTAAGTATGTTATCTACCCCGGGTTTTCCGTTTGGAAAATTTGAGAAATCTGAATATTTCAGAACTAGCTTATGTTTCTGGGTTGTTTTCACAGGGAATCTTTAAAATCTGTATGTTTTCTACATTTGTAGAAAGATATCAAAGCAACCTTGCATTGTGCGTGTTCAAATGTTAATATTTGGGGGTCTCTTAAGAGCCCCACCCGTTATTTTCCTCTCTGCTAAAGGCCAGACTGAAGAGGAGCGCCTAGAATTTATGTTCCTCTGTGGCAAACTTGGCAGGCAACCAATGACAGATAATATCCATTTTAAAGATGATGTCAGTTCACATAAACAGAAACATAAGCATAGCCAAGGTAATTTGAATTAAAGGGCACCATGTCTGGGGAATATCAGCTATTTCTTGCTTTACATGTCACAAAGGGACATCTCACCAATTTGATGTCAAGTGGGCTTAAGCATACTTAGCCTTCTCTAGCAGACTATTGGTTTGTGGTTCCCCTCCCCCTCCTAGAAGGACATGATCCTGCTCCGCTTATGACTTCTGGGATGCTGCACCGCTGTTGTGGAATGGTCTGCTAGAAGAGGCACAAAGGGCTTCTTTATTGGAGACTTTTCAAAGGAGTTGTAAGGCTGTGTTTCTTAGAAGGGCTGTTCAGTGGTGGCTTCTGGTAGATGGCTGGATAACAGAAGCCTGTGATATAGGGTGGGGTTCTTGGGGTTTTTATAGGCAGATTGCCCTGACCTGGATATCCCAGGCTAGCCTGATCTTGTCCAATCTCAGAAGCTAAGCAATGTCGGCTCTGGTCAGTACTTGGATGGGAGACCACCAAGTCCCATGTTGCTGCACAGAGGCAAGACATAGCAAACCCTCCCTGAAGGTCTGTTGCCTTGAAAACCCCATGAGGTCACCATAAATCAGCCGTTAACTTCACAGCACTTTCCACCACCACCAACTGCAGATTGAGTGGTATGTGATTGTTATTAGAATTTTTGTGTGTGTTATCATGGATACCTTCAGGTATTCTTTGGGGGACCATCTTGATTATGATGTGAATGATTTTAAATAAATGACATCATAAATTTTCCAGAGTGTACTAGTGATACACTTATGTTGCTGAAGGCTTTACAGGCGGAGTTCATTAGTTGTAGATTTTCCGGGCTGTATGGCTGTGGTCTTGGCATTGTAGGACCTGACGTTTCACCGGCAGCTGTGACTGGCATCCTCAGAGGTATAACACAGAAAGATGGAGTACTCTCTATGTCAATGTGAGAAGAAAAATGGTAGGCAGGTAATTTATATCTACTCAGGAAGGTGGGGTAGGGCTGAGTCATTATCTTGTAGGAGTTTCCCAGGCTGTGACACGCTAAAGGAGGAACTTTCCTGAGGAGGTTCTTTTGCATATAGATTGGCTGTTGAAATTCTAATCTTATCTATAGTGCTGTTGTAAGATGTAGAGCATTTTTTCATTTTTCAGGACTGGAAACCATGCCCTATTTATTTTTAAACTCTCTTCTTTCCTGTTGAAATTGTGTTTATGTTTATGAATCTCAATGGCTTCCCTGTGTAATCTGACATGGTACTTGGATGTGTTGACTAGCATTTCAGTGTCTTGGAACAAGACACTGTGTCCTGTTTGAGTTAGGCTGTGTTCAGCCACTGCTGATTTTTCAGGTTGGCCAAGTCTGCAGTGTCTTTCATGTTCTTTTATTCTTGTCTGCAGTTGTACCCTGCAGTTGTGGACAGGTTTACCTCGGGACCACACACCGTAGCATCCAGACAAGAATAAAAGAACATGAAAGACACTGCAGACTTGGCCAACCTGAAAAATCAGCAGTGTGAAACTCCTACAAGGTAATGACTCCTGAGAAACTTCTACAAGATAATGACTCAGCCCTACCCCACCTTCCTGAGTAGATATAAATTACCTGCCTACCATTTTTCTTCTCACATTGACACAGAGAGTACTCCATCTTTCTGTGTTATACCTCTGAGGATGCCAGTCACAGCTGCTGGCAAAACGTCAGGTCCTACAATGCCAAGGCCATGCCAATACAGCCTGGAAAATCTAAAACTAGTGATACATTTATTAACAAACACAATATCCCACTTTCCCATTAATATGCTCAGGGCAGCCAACAAAATCACAGTTTCATAAATAATTATATAAGCAGTGCAATCTAAGCAGACTTTCACTCTTCTACCCTATTGGCTTCAGTGGATTTTGAAGGGTGTAACTCTGCTTAGGGACAGCGTTGTACATGAGAAAACAGAAAATGCACATGCATATTGTTATGTCTTGAGAGACATAATGGTAAAAGCTTGAGCTACCATAGCTCATTATGCAGATTGTAAATACTGACCAATGGTGTGTATTCTGGAGGGAAGGGTTTTGATTGGACGTTATGTATCGATTGTGATTGGATGTAACATACCTAATGTGATTGTTTGCTGTAAAACATTGGAGGTGTGGCTATGTCATCTAGAATTGTATATAAGTTGCCGTTTTGCCTATGGAAGTTGTCTAGCTGGTCTAGCACCTACAAGGCTGAGCCTTCATGCTGTTATCACTGAAATAAAGCTGAAATCACTTGTTGAACTGTTCCTCCGAGTTAAGTGTCATACTTAACACATATGTGTCAGTCAATAGATGTGAAACTCACCTTAGAAACAAATACAAAGAGGGGACAATTTCCAAATACAGTTCAGATCCTGACTTCTTACAACAGGGTTAGTCTATGCAAACAGCAAGCTTCTGTGCACATTCTTAGCGGTTCATTGGGTCTTTCTCTCAGTCAGGTGTCCTGAGTATTGCAGCATTAAGTACCTTAAAAGGTGTATTGACAAACACCCCCCCCCCTTTGGAATTCCTACTCTTGTTGGAGATCAAGAATGAACAGGCAGTCCTCATCTGAGTTACACCTTTCTAAGTCTATGGCATGCACTGCAACCAGTGTGCCCTCTAAGCTGAGTTAGTGTGAGCTAGCTCACAGTTTTTTAGCCTCCGGCTCACATGTTTTTGCCTTAGCTCAGGAAGGAGGGCTCCAAAGCAAACTGATTGATGCAGCAGCCAAATCGCTCACTCACAACTTTAAGGCCAGTAGCTCACAAAGTAGAATTCTTGTCCACAAGACTCCACACCTTAGAGGGAACATTGACTGCAACCCTTGAAAATGTACTGGAAGTACTACTTGGTAGCTTGCAATGTTGTGCATTTCCTTTGGAGCACCTGGAGCTGGGCAGGCAGGATGCTGGGATAAAGGGACCATTGGCGTGACTCATTCAGGCAAACAAATGCATGTCTAGGGAAGCAGCGGTCTTTTCAGAAGGATTTAGTGGGGCAGGAATCCTTGCCAGCTAAGCATTGCCTTTAGTCAGCTTTCTTTACATTTCCTGTGTTTCTATTCCTGCCCTCCCCCCCATGACATTCCATATTCTTCTCCTGTTGTTCATCTGGTTTGTGGAGCTCTGCCAAATCTTGCTTTTCCTCCGCCACTTCCTGTTTTGCTGTGTGATTCTGTCGAGTTTGCAATGTTTAGCATAGGATGGTGGCTTTCCTTTTCATCTGCTGGCTCTCTCTCTCCTCCTACATCTGTTTTCCGCTCTTGCTTGGTTCGCACAGACTTGTTATTAATGTGTCAGATCCCAGGGAGAAAAGGGAAGTATAAAGCAGGTAAGGAGATACCTTTTATTGAATCAATTTCCCCATTTTTATAAGTTCAGTAAAAGGCATTGCTTACCTGCTTTGTGTCTCTCATCAACTATTCTAAGAATTCCGTGATTCTTTACAAGCTCTGGGGGAAGGTGAACTCCAGGTCACAGGCAATAATGGATGTTTTCTCTGTATGATACTACTAATATAGGGAATGGAGATATGAGAGTAACAGTGCGATCCTAAGCCCTTCTAAGCCCCTTGAAGTGAGTGGACTTAGAAGGGTGTCATTCTGCTTAACACTGTTCTGTAAGGCATTTACAAAGGTCACACAAATGTCATTCAGGGCTTACATAAAACTATGCACTCTGAAGAGATAAACAGAAAATAAAGAGTGTGGCAAAACATTCTCCCACAATCCACAAAGCCCCAAAGCTCCCTTAATGAAAGGAATACTCTGGTTTTAGTGTGCTTAAGACCATAAGAGCAGCCCTGCTGGATCAGACCAGTGGTCCATCTAGTCCAGCATCCTGTCTCACACAGCAGCCAACCAGTTCCTCTGGATGGCCAACAAACAGGGCATAGATGCCCAACAAAGTTTTATTCAAAGTATAAACTTTCATGTGCAAGCACACCCCTGTACGAACTTTCTTATCCCCTGGAATTACAGCTCACCTCCACACTACAGAGATCAGTTCCTCTGGAGAAAATGGATGATTTGGGGAGTGGATTCTATGGCATTATGGATTCTATGGCATTGTACCCCACTGATATAATTGCCCGGGAATTATGGTTGCAGGGAGATGCCCTCCTGACTATCCCACCACTGAAAGGTGCTCATCCAGTGGGTAAACAAGAAAGGGCCTTTTCTGTAGCAGCCCCACAATTATGGAAGAAAACCTCCCTAAGGAGATAGGCCTGTCCCCCTCATTGTCGATCTTCAGGAGGCAGTTGAAGACAGTTTTATTTAGGATTGCATTTTGATTGATTTAGCTTTTATTATCGGCAACCCTAGTTTTTAAACTGTGACTTTTATGGATTTTATAATTTGTTTTTATTGTGTTTTTAATATTTTGTTTATATTGTAAGCCACCTTAAGTTCCACAAGGGAGAAAGGTGACTAACAAATGTTTTAAATAAATAAATAAGCAAACAAACTTCTGTTCATATAAGAATGCAAGGTCAGTGAAACATATATTGAAATTTAGCCCTTTTCACATGTGCAGTGTACATACGTTCAGTTCATGTTCTCTGCATTCATGTAGACGGTGTACAAATAACAATCAGAGATAACGATCAGACATACCGGAAGCCTGTCAACCGTGAGTAGTAGAAGAGTGCACCACGGGTGATCATCCGACTATGTGCAGTTGCCATGTTTTGAGAACAAGGGCAGTGGGTGTGTTTGCCATGTCTGTCAAGCTTCCATATGTGCAAAATGACCACTTGATTTTTTTTCAGGGTTTGCATTCCTGTATACTTAGGCTGTACACGTTTGGTAAAGAAGGGCTTGGTCTCTGTTCACACAACAAGGAAGTGATGCACATTGGGAGGATCTTGGGTAGTGTGTGCTGCCGTTACACATGGCTTTTGGGTTCCCAGTATGCATGATTGTCACATCTGAAAATGCAATCTTAGGATGCAAAAAAACCCCTTAGGCTGCATTAACAGGAGCATTGTGTCCAGATCACGGGAGGTTTAAGTTCAAGTTCAAATACCTTTTATTGGCATACAATATTAAAAATAAACATTTCCCAGTATTAATACAATCCAGTAGAGATTATAAAAAAGATAATTGTGGTAAACCATTCCAAGGATATGTCAGGCCTATAACATACCTCAAGATGTCACAAGATAGATTTGACCATACAGGAGATAGCTGAGTCATACAATAAATTAAAATCTAAACTTTTAAACTTAAGTTTTTTAAAATTATAAATTAAGAATCATTAATATGCTCAGAGTCGTTCTTCCGTTTTATAAAACCATGAAGAAACTTAGCGGTCAGTTCAATGATCTCCGGGTCTCGTGAAGCAAGAAGATAATGTACCTTGTTCCTATCCGGTTGGCCTGCTACCAACCTAAGGGGGGCTTCTATAAATTCCACTCAAATGTCATTTAACAATTTACAGTGTAAGAGTACGTGCTCAACCGTTTCTGTTTCTCTTCTATTACATCCACAAAACCTGACTGAATAAGGAATTTTCTTATATCCCCCCTCAAGAATAGCAGAGGGGAGAACGTTAAAACGGGCCAACAAATAAGCTCTGCACATTTGCGGTGAAGTCAGGCAGAAAAAGTAATATGGTAAAACACCAGAAAGGGGATAGGCCCATCTTACTGAGGAGCACCTTCCAGAGGCAAGGGCTCTGAGCTCTTGCAAGATCACGGGAGGTGGTAGTTCCGCTCTATTCTGCTATGGTCAGTCCTCACCTGGAGTACTGTGTCCAGTTTTGGGCACCACATTTTAGGAAGGATGTTGACAAGCTCGAGTGTGTCCAGAAGAGGGCAACCAGGATGGTGAGAGGGTTGGAATCCAAGTCTTATGAGGAAAGGCTGAAAGAGTTGGGTATGTTTAGCCTGGGAAAGAGAAGGCTTAGAGGGGACATGATTGCAGTCTTCAAGTATTTGAAGGGCTGTCATGTAGAAGATGGAGCAGATATATTCTCTCTTGCTCCGGATTGCAAGACTAGATCTAATGGGTAGAAATTACAAGGGAGTTGATACCAACTAAATATCAGGAGAAACTTCCTAACTATAAGAGTGGTTGAGCGCTGGAACAGACTGCCTCGGGAGGTGGTGGATGCTCCTTCGCTGGACGTTTTCAAGCGGAGGCTGGATGACCATCTTTTGGGTATGTTGTAGGGCTATCTTTTGGCTAAGCTCCTGCAGAGTGCAGGGGGTTGGACTAGATGACCTGCAAGGTACCTTCCAGCTCTAACATTCTATGATTCTATGACAAGGACATTTGTGGAACCACAATCATAATACATGTTCATTCAATTAGTCTTACATGTAGTCTGGGATGCAGATTATTCAGGGAACTTGTCCCCAGGGACAAAATGAGGATGAATGTTTGTTTGGAAGACTTTCACGCCAAAGGCTGTGATGTGTATACAAAGTAATGTGAAACTCCCTCAGACAAAATATGTACTTTGCAATTTCAGAACTGAGGTAACAGAAAACAACTTCCGCTTGCAACACCGTCATAAGAGGTGAAAGGGACTTGAGCAAAAATCCATACGAGCAGTCCAAAATAATAGATTTCCTCCACCACTTTTAGGCAATATCAAGGCTTACGGAAGACACTGTTCCTACAATCAATACCGTCACTGTCAATAGGCAGGCCCAACAATATTACCAGCAGGCTGCATGCTGTTATCAGCATACATGAGCTCATGATCGGAATGCAACTCTGCAAAAGGGCAGCCATCATGCTGGGGGCAGATCAAACCCCAGACAGAAAATTTCTCATTAAGGTTGTTAGTTGAGAAGCAGCTTTGTTTCTGGGCTGTCATTGTCAGCATTTTTCCCCAATGATCTTAACTAGAAGAGCAGCAAATTAGATGTCTCCCCCCCACCACCAAATTTATATATAAAAAAATTGCTTCGAGACATCAGCATTTTCTACCCTGGTAGCTTTGCGCTTTGTGTGCAGGAGCCCATATTTCATCTCTCTCATTCTCTTTCCCTTCAGATAATAACACGAGACAATTTCATGTCTCTAAATGGGACGGGGATCATCAAACCCATTAAGAGGAATCTTAAATGTTGCATAAATGGGCCTGCTATTTAACAGCGTTATTCTGACACTTGCATCGTAACTATTATTGCTCTTGATTTTTGTCTCAACAACATGGAAACATAATCGAGGCAAGGAAACTCAGTGAACTGAGGCAGGTCCTCACCCCTTGAGAGCCACCCAACTGAACGCTGTTCACCAGCTCTGTACTGTGGCCAGCCAAATATTTGATCAACCCCTGTTTGTTATTGGCCTACTGGGGAAGCCGAATGGTCACAAGCAGGATAATTGACCCCCTCCCAGTAGGCTGCCCCAGAGGCACATGGAAAATGGGTTCTGTCTCTTCTCCTAACCTCCGCGTATCCATTTCTGGGTCAGAATGGAGCTTTTTGGTATACATCTGTGCACATGTAGAGCTGACTTTCTGGATGACTGGCTATCCCAAGGTTTACAGAAACATAGAGCTGGAAGGGATTCCAAGGGTCATCTAATCAAACTCCCTGCACAATGCAGGACATTCACTGCTACCCTCCTCCCCCCACCCCCAGGGACCCCTGCTCTGTGCCCAGAGGAAGGTCTGGACTGGAGGAAAATTCCTTCCTGACCCCAGAGTGGTGATCAGCATTAGGGTTGCCAGGTCCTCCTGGTGCACGGGGGATCCCCTGGTTTCTGGTACTCCTCCCTGGTGCTGGCCAGCGGGGGAGAATTGCTGCCTGAAATATGATATGACCACCTTACCTGGAAGTGGCACGTTGGTGACCTTGGGGGGCACATTGGTGATATTGGGGGGGGTGACACTCTGGTTTTGGGGCAAAACTCTATGGTAGAATTAGCTTCAAAACATAGAGTTTTGCCCAAAAACTAGAGTGTCACCCCAACGTCAGCAATGTGATGACATCATTTCCAGGTGATGTCATTATGTTGTCTTTAGGGGCATTAGTGGGCAGAGTTTCTCCCTACTGGCCAGTTGGCTGCTGGTGGAAAGGGCCCTGCAAAAGCAGGGGAACCAGACTGGGGGCCTGGCAAGTGGCAACCCTAGCCTCTTCGTTTCAGTCACACAGTGAAGATCCTGGTGCTGTGGTGGCAGCTGCACAACCAATCAAATCTCCAGTGGCCAATCAGAAGCCTTGCTGGGAAAAGCCCCATATGGTCCACCCACTTTCTGCAAACACTTGGCAGGAGCCAGGAAAGGTGTTGGTAGGTGTTGGTAGGTGCCCCTGATGTAGATCATGCACTTAAATAAACTAGTTAAACACATACTTGTGTGGCCCATGTCCTTATTTGTGGGGAGGTGCCTGGTTCAGTGTTGCACCAATTGTCTTTTTAGTTATTAAATGCACAGGGGGTCTGGTAGGAGAAAAAGTGGCAATCCAAATTTAAGAGGAATCTAGTGTCAGATATATAAACTGATGATTCACTTTGATCAACCCATGGATTGCCAATACTACTCAATCACCCTTGTACTCGAGACACAATGTAGTAGGCTGTTACTGGTTTTTACTTCTTTCCAGATTTATAGTCCACCAGCAAACAAACATGTTTTCCTCACTTGTCAAGACGCATGCTGTCAGAAATGCTTGTTTCTTACTCTACAAAAAAAGATAACGTTTCTCTCTTCATAGCTTCTTCTTTTCTGGATAAAAGCACCGCATGTCTCTTCAGCCATCCATGTCTTGTCAGGAGGAAAACAAAACCCAAAAAAAAGGAGAGAAAATGGTGGAAAAATAAAATCCAGATTTAGGGGGGGAAATGGAATTTATATGTAGAATGACCATTTTTCTTTTCTACTTCAGTGTTGTTATTCGGTATCTGACAAAAGTTTTTACCAGAAAAAAACCGGCACAAGGAAACAGAAATTTCACGCTTGTTGGCTAATCTGTTCTTTTCTATCACTTCCTTGAGGTGACTCCTGTTGACATCTTAATGCCACCTTTCACGTTATTCGAGTCTCCTCAGTTGTGCTATTACAGGCAGACAAATAATGTGAATTTTAATCTTAAGGGTTTTTTGAAACAAAAATATTTTTTTCTGAAAGGGGTGGGATCTGCTAAGATATGTTTCTGAGCAAAAGTTTCTCTAAAATGCACCAGAATAGGCAATGTTCATTTAGTTTTGGTGTCATTCAGTTTCACTACCACGCATAAACCTATACACTACTGCATCATAAAACCATAGGTTCACAGATGTGGGAAGAAGCCAGAAATGAATGGATGGGCTTGAATGTCTCCTTTACCCTTTCTGATCTGAAAATTTCCATTTTGGTTTTGTTTCTCTTTTGTGAAAAATGAAAACCATGATTCTGTTTCCTTATGCCATTTTTTTCCTGGTAAAATGCGTACATTTCCCAACATTATTTGTATGTCAATAAATAAGCCTTATACATATATTGCATATATAAATGATGTACACTGGATATAGGAATACCATATAAACTGCATATAAAAGTGTACATGAATGCATTATGCAAATGAGTCTACAAAGCCAGCTGGAAGAAGCAGAGATCCGAAACAGTTGATATATTAATGAATATAAAAATAAAGAAACAAGAAACATCCACTCATCTTTACCAGAAAACCATCAAGCTCAGCTCAGTGTTTTCAAACTGGATTCTTCTCAATTTATTTATTTATTTAATTTGTATCCCACCCTCCCCGCAAAAGCCAAAAGCCACTGTGCCAAAAGCAGAGAACAAGACTCAGGTGTTAACATGTCATTAAGTTGTCCCCATATCAAATGGCATCTTCCAGTAATACAGCCAAGCGATCTGAGCATTGCTTCACACTGCATGGATAACATTAATATTGCCAAACCATCCTATAGTAGAGGATATGATCGGCAGAGCTGTAAAACACAGCTAGGGAAA